>NC_133515.1:111500000-111707500 GCF_049354715.1 Callithrix jacchus
ATGAAGAAAAATTAATAAAGGATTTTATTTTATTTTTCTTTTTTATTTCCATTCTCTCTTTCCACTTTACATAGATCTGAGGTTCAGACCTGTATAATTTTCTTTTTCACTTGAAGAACTTGTCTAAACATTTGTTGTAGGTCAGTCTAGTGGTAACAAATTCTTTTCATTTTTGTTTGTCTGAGAAAGTCTTTACTTCTTTTTCATTTTTAAGGGATAATTCTGCTGGATACAGATTGCCAGGTTGGTAGGGTTTTTTTTGTTCTTTGTTTTTTTCTTTTTTGCATGTATAGTTTCTGAGAAGCAATCTGGTGTAATTCTTTATCTTCATTCTTCTATAGGTTAGGTGCATTTTTTCCTTTGGTCTTTTTCAAGGTTTTCTATCTTTTGCTTTCTGCAGTTTTAATATGATATGCCTAGGTATAATATTTTGGTATTTATTCTGCTTGGTGTTCTCTCAGTTTCCTAGATCTGTGGGTTCATGTCTGTCACCAATTTTGGAAAATTTGTGGACATTTTTTCAAATATTTATTCTACCTTTTTTTCTTCTACTTCTGTTATACCATTTATACATATCTTTTGTAATTGTTCCATAGTTTAGGGCTATATTGTTCCCCCCAATGCCCCCGCCCCCCATGCGTTTTTCTCTTTTCACTTCAGTTTGGGAAGTTTCAATAGACATGTCTTCAAGCTTGCTGATTCTTTCTTCAGCTGAGTCCCTTGTACTAATGAACTCATCAAAGGCATTCTTTGTGTTAGAGTGATTTTGATCTCCAGCATTTTCTTTTGATTCTCTCTGTGCTTCCCTCTCTCTGCTTACATTGCCATCTGTTCTTGCATGCTGTCTGCTTTTTCCATAGAGCCCTTTGTATTAGTTTGTTCTCATGCTTCTATAAACAACTGCCCAAGACTGGGTAATTTATACAGCAAAGAGCTTTAATTGACTCACAGTTCTGCAGGGCTGGGGAGGCCTCAGGAAACTTATAATCATGGCAGAAGGGGAAACAGATACATCCTTCTTCACACAACGTCAGGAGGAAGAATGAGAGCTGAACAGAGGGGGAAGCCCCTTCTAGAACTATCAGATCTTGTGAGAACTTGCTCTCATGAGAACAGCATGGGAGAAACTGCCTTGATGTTTCAATACCTCCCACTGGGTACTTCCTACCACACACGGGGATTATGGGAATACAATTCAAGGTGAGATTCAGGTGGGGACACAGACAAACCATATCACCTTTGCTGTATAGCCATAGTTTTCAAAATTCCCTCTCTGATAATTCCAAAATAGTGACATGTCGCAGTCAGGCTCTGCGCTTGCTTTGTGTCTTCGTGCTATGCTTTTCCTTGCCTTCTATCCTGCCTTGTTGTTTTTGTTGATAGCCAGACATGCTGTGTCTGTTCATAGAAGCTGAGGTAAAGAGGCCAGTCCTGCGAGGTTTTATGTTATCTGGGTAGAAGCTGTGCTGCGTTTAATGTTTGCTGTAGCTGCAGATGCCAGAGGCTTCAGTTTCCTGGTTTGCTTGTCTCCTCTGGATGTCTTTGCTTTTCTAAAAACTCCTTTGTAAAGAGATTTATTTCCTGAAGCTTTACTGCACTTATTGTTCTGGAGCCCTGTTGATGGGGGGTAAGGTGTGGGGGAGGAGAAGTGTTCTATAAACTTAGGCTTATGATTAGATCTCAGTCTTTCAGTGGGCCTGAGTCTTTGGTCTGACCTTCAGAAGTGTTTGTTAACTTCTTTCTGTTCCTTTGGGCTAGAGGGAGCTGGAGTTGGTCAGCTGCCCTTCCCCCACATCAGAGGCGGCTCTGGTGAAGTTTTCCCTGGTTTTCGTTACAGACAGAGTTCTGGGTTTTTGTTTATTTTTAATGGTCCCTTTTCCCCTTTTATTGCCTGATACAGGAGGGGATTTTTCTCAGATCTTCATTGTGAGAACTAGACGGGGTTTCTGGACGTGCAAACCCGTAAAAGTGCAGTGATCCTATAATGCCAGGCCCCCAGGATCGCTCTCTCAATCGAGTCCACACTCAGCCTCCAGAAGTTTGTCAAAATTGCCTTGGCAGTGTTCCTACCAGTTCATGGCTCCTGGGAACTGATCTCAGCTGTGGTTCTGTGAATCTGCTGCTCTCTCCAGATTCAGGGTAGTCATTTGTCCTGGGACTTTATTTCTCTGTTGAATCGAAGAAAAGAAGGGAAGTAAGACTTCCAATTGCTTTACGGGTCCGACTGGAAACCAGAAGTTCCACCCTTGAGCGATTTGCCAGCCTTCAAGTATTATCGCACCTGTGTGTGTGGTGCACAGCATGTGCCTCTGTTTCCCCTCCTCATCCTGGTGCTGTTGTTTCAGACAATTTACTTTTTTTTATTTTTTCTGAGACAGGGTCTCACTGTATTGCCCAGGGTGGTCTCGAACTCCTGAGCACCCTCCCAGAGTGCTGTGATTACAGGCAGGCATAAGCACCCCCAGCCCAATTTACTTTTATAAACACCACACTACATTGTTTTTATTTTTGTTTAAATAGTTATCTTGTGAAGAAATTTGAATAATAAGAAGAAAATCTTCTCTCATTACTGTGTAGCTCTCATTCCAAGTGCTCCTCGTTCAGGGGTGTAGGGTCCATGTTTCTGTCTGATATTCCTTCCCTACTGCCTGAAAGACTTCCTGTAACATTTCTTGTAGTGCACATCTGTTGTTAAGGATTCCTTTAGCTTCTGTGTGTCTGAATGCTTTCAGTTTAAAACGTTTTCTACTGGAGCAGTGTTAACTGCACAGCAAAATTGAGAGGTGAATATGGAAGCTTCCCATACACACCCATCCCTGACATTCACACCCATCCCCCTGACATACACACCCATCCCTGACATACACACCCATCCCCCTGACATACACACCCATCCCTGACATACACACCCATCCCCCTGACATACACACCCATCCCTGACATACACACCCATCCCTGACATACACACCATACCTGACATACACACCCATCCCTGACATACACACCCATCCCCCTGACATACACACCCATCCCCCTGACATACACACCCATCCCTGACATACACACCCATCCCCCTGACATACACACCCATCCCCTGACATACACACCCATCCCTGACATACACACCCATCCCTGACATACACACCCATCCCCCTGACATACACACCCATCCCCCTGACATACACACCCATCCCTGACATACACACCCATCCCCCTGACATACACACCCATCCCCTGACATACACACCCATCCCCCTGACATACACACCCATCCCCCTGACATACACACCCATCCCTGACATACACACCCATCCCTGACATACACACCCATCCCTGACATACACACCCATCCCTGACATACACACCCATCCCCTGACATACACACCCATCCCTGACATACACACCCATCCCCCTGACATACACACCCATCCCTGACATACACACCCATCCCCCTGACATACACACCCATCCCTGACATACACACCCATCCCCCTGACATACACACCCATCCCCTGACATACACACCCATCCCCCTGACATACACACCCATCCCCCTGACATACACACCCATCCCCCTGACATACACACCCATCCCTGACATACACACCCATTCCCCTGACATACACACCCATCCCTGACATACACACCCATCCCTGACATACACACCCATCCCCCTGACATACACACCCATCCCCCCGACATACACACCCATCCCCCCGACATACACACCCATCCCTGACATACACACCCATCCCCCTGACATACACACCCATCCCTGACATACACACCCATCCCTGACATACACACCCATACCTGACATACACACCCATTCCCCTGACATACACACCCATCCCCCTGACATACACACCCATCCCCCTGACATACACACCCATCCCCCTGACATACACACCCATCCCCCTGACATACACACCCATCCCTGACATACACACCCATCCCCCTGACATACACACCCATCCCCCTGACATACACACCCATCCCTGACATACACACCCATCCCTGACATACACACCCATCCCCCTGACGTACACACGCATCCCCTGACGTACGCACCCATCCCCCTGACGTACGCACCCATCCCCCTGACGTACGCACCCATCCCCCTGACGTACGCACCCATCCCTGACGTACGCACCCATCCCTGACGTACGCACCCATCCCCCTGACGTACGCACCCATCCCCCGACGTACGCACCCATCCCCCTGACGTATGCACCCATCCCCCTGACGTACGCACCCATCCCTGACGTACGCACCCATCCCCCTGACGTACGCACCCATCCCCCTGACGTACGCACCCATCCCTGACGTACGCACCCATCCCTGACGTACGCACCCATCCCTGACGTACGCACCCATCCCTGACGTACGCACCCATCCCCCTGACGTACGCACCCATCCCCCGACGTACGCACCCATCCCCCTGACGTATGCACCCATCCCCCTGACGTACGCACCCATCCCTGACGTACCCACCCATGCCCCTGACGTACGCACCCATGCCCCTGACGTATGCACCCATCCCCGACGTACGCACCCACCCCAGATGTACGCACGCATCCCTGACGTATGCACCCATCCCCCTGACATACACACTCATCACCGACGTACGCACCCATCCCCCAACGTACACACCCATCCCTGATATACATACTGCATCCCCCGATATACACACCCATCTGCCTGACAGACACACCCATCCCCCTGACATATGCACCCATCCCCCTGACATGCACAGCCTTCCCCTTTATCAACATCACTCACCAGAGCAGTACGTTGTTTCAACTTATGAACCTGCATTGACACATCAGTATCACGCACAGTCCACAGTTGACTTTCAGGTCCACTCTTGGTGTTGTACATTCTGTGGATTTGAACAAATGTATAATGGCACGTGTCCACCATTCTCATGTCATACAGTGTAGTTTCACGGGCCTGTGAACCCTCTGTGTCCACTCCATCCCTCCCCGCCCAACCCCAGGGAACCGCTGATCTTCTTGCTGCCTCCATAGCTTTGCCGTTTCTAGAACATCACATAGTTGGAATCATACAGTTGATAGCCTTTTTACATTAGCTCCTTTCCCATAATAAGATGCATTTAAGGGTCTTCCTCATCTTTCTGTGGCTTGGTAGCTCATTTCTTTTTATTGCTGAGTAATATTCCACTGTCTGGATGTACCACAGTTTATTCATGTACCTACTGAAGGGCATCTTGCCTGTTTCCAAGTTTTGACAATTAATGGATCAGCTGCTATAAACATCCTCTTGCGGATATTTGTGTGGCCATACGTTTTTCACTTCTTTCCGTAAATACCAAGGAACACAACTGCTGGAAAGAGTATTAGGGTTTTCTAGAGGGACAGAACTCATAGGACAGAGGTATTAGGGGAGTTTACTAAGTATGAACTCACACGATCATAAGATCCCACAACAGGTCATCTGCAGGCTGAGGAGCAAGGAGACCCAGTCTGAGTCCCAAAACTGAACAGTCTGGAGTCCGATGTTCGAGGGCAGGAAGCATCCAGCACAGGAGAAAGATGTAGGCTGGGAGGCTGGGCCTGTCTGGCTTTTTCATGTTTTCTGCCTGCTTTATATTCTAGCTGTGCTGGCAGCTGATTAGATGTGCCCACCCAGATTGGGAGTGGGTCTGCCTTCCGCAGCCCATTGACCCAAATGTTAATCTCCTTGGGCAACTCCCAGGATCAGTACTCTGCCTCCCTCAATCCGCTCACATTGACCCTCAGTGTTGACCGTCACAGGTGCAGTGGTAGGACTGTCCCAGTTCCTGTCAGCAGTGAGTGAGAAGTCCTGTGACCGTCACAGGTGCAGTGGTAGGACTGTCCCAGTTCTTGTCAGCAGTGAGTGAGAAGTCCTGTGACCATCACAGGTGAAGTGGTAGGACTGTCCCAGTTCCTGTCAGCAGTGAGTGAGAAGTCCTGTGACCATCACAGGCAGTGAGTGAGAAGTCCTGTGACCATCACAGGTGCAGTGGTAGGACTGTCCCAGTTCTTGTCAGCAGTGAGTGAGAAGTCCTGTGACCATCACAGGTGCAGTGATAGGACTGTCCCAGTTCCTGTCAGCAGTGAGTGAGAAGTCCTGTGACCATCACAGGCAGTGAGTGAGAAGTCCCGTGACCATCACAGGTGCAGTGGTAGGACTGTCCCAGTTCCTGTCAGCAGTGAGTGAGAAGTCCTGTGACCATCACAGGTGCAGTGGTAGGACTGTCCCAGTTCCCGTCAGCAGTGAGTGAGAAGTCCTGTGACCGTCACAGGTGCAGTGATAGGACTGTCCCAGTTCCCGTCAGCAGTGAGTGAGAAGTCCTGTGACCATCACAGGTGCAGTGGTAGGACTGTCCCAGTTCCTGTCAGCAGTGAGTGAGAAGTCCTGTGACCGTCACAGGTGCAGTGGTAGGACTGTCCCAGTTCCCGTCAGCAGTGAGTGAGAAGTCCTGTGACCATCACAGGTGCAGTGGTAGGACTGTCCCAGTTCCTGTCAGCAGTGAGTGAGAAGTCCTGTGACCGTCACAGGTGCAGTGGTAGGACTGTCCCAGTTCCCGTCAGCAGTGAGTGAGAAGTCCTGTGACCGTCACAGGTGCAGTGGTAGGACTGTCCCAGTTCCTGTCAGCAGTGAGTGAGAAGTCCTGTGACCGTCACAGGTGCAGTGGTAGGACTGTCCCAGTTCCTGTCAGCAGTGAGTGAGAAGTCCTGTGACCGTCACAGGTGCAGTGGTAGGACTGTCCCAGTTCCTGTCAGCAGTGAGTGAGAAGTCCTGTGACCGTCACAGGTGCAGTGGTAGGACTGTCCCAGTTCCCGTCAGCAGTGAGTGAGAAGTCCTGTGACCGTCACAGGTGCAGTGATAGGACTGTCCCAGTTCCCGTCAGCAGTGAGTGAGAAGTCCTGTGACCATCACAGGTGCAGTGGTAGGACTGTCCCAGTTCCCGTCAGCAGTGAGTGAGAAGTCCTGTGACCATCACAGGTGCAGTGGTAGGACTGTCCCAGTTCCCGTCAGCAGTGAGTGAGAAGTCCTGTGACCGTCACAGGTGCAGTGGTAGGACTGTCCCAGTTCCCGTCAGCAGTGAGTGAGAAGTCCTGGTGGGCCGTATCCTCCCAGCCTCGGGTGTGCTCAGCGTTCTGGGCTCTGGCCCTGCTCCTGCGTGTACAGCTTTATCTCCTTGTAGTCTGCATTCCCGATGACATGGGACAAGGAGCATATTTTCATATGCCTACTTGCCATCTGTACCTCTTCTGTGGTGAGGTATCTGATAAGGTCTTTGGCCCTTTTTTAATCGGTTTGTTTTCTTATGGTTGAACTTTAAGAGTTCCTTGTATATTTTGGATAATAGTTCTTTATCAGATACGTCTTTTGCAAATATATTCTTCTAGTCTGTGGCTTGTCTTCATTCTCTTGATAGCAGAACAGAAAATCTTAGTTTTGATGAAGTCCAGCTTATCAGTTCTTTCTTTTATGGGTTGTGCCTTTGCTGCCATATCCAAAAAGTTATTGCCAAACTTAAGGTTGTCTAGATCTTCTCCTATCTCAGAAGTTATCTTAGAAGTTTTATAGTCTTGCATTTTATTTTATTTTTTTGAGACGTCATCTCGCTCTGTCACTTAGGCTGGAGTGCCGTGTTGTAATCTCAGCTCACTGCAGCCTCAGCCTCCCGGGTTTAAGCAATTGTGCTGCCTCTGCCTCCTAGTAGCTGGGACTACAGGTGTCCACCGCCATGCCTGGCTAATGTTCATATTTTTACGAACATTAGAGATGGGGTTTCACTGTATTGGTCAGGCTGGTCTTGAACTTCTGACCTCAAATGATCTGGCTGCGTCGGCCACCCAGAGTGCTGGGATTACAGGCGTGACCCACCATGCCTGGCTGAGTCTTGCATTTTATATTTAGCTCTGTAATCATTTTTGTAAATAATTATTTTTAGGAGACAGAGACTCGCTCTGTTGCCTAGGCCGGAGTACAGCGGCATGACCATCGTTCATTGCAACCTTAAACTCCTGGGCTCAAGTGACCCTCCCACTTCTGCTTCCTAAGGAGCTGGGACTACAGGTGCACACCACCATGTCTGGCTTTTTTTTTAATTTGCAAAGATGGGATCTCTCTGTGTTGCCCAGGCTGGTCTCAAACTCCTGGCCTCAGGTGATCCTGTCACCTCAGTGGCCCAGAGCCCTGGGATTATAGCTGTGAGCCGCTGCACCTGGCATGTGATCCATATCATTGTAATTTTTGTTAAGGGTGTAAGGTCTGTGTCTAGAGTAATGTTTTGCATGTGGATGTACCATTGTTTCAGTACCATTTGTTGTAAAGATTATTTTTTTCATTGTATTGCCTTTGGTCCTTTGTCAAAGATCAATCGACTATATTTATATGGTTCATTTCTGGGATCTCTATTCCATCGATCTGTTTTTCTATTATTTCACCATTGTCACAGTCTTGATGATGATAACTTTGTAGCAAGTCTTGATACGGGTGGTGTCGGTTCTTGAACCTTGTTCTTCTCCTTCAACATTGTGTTGGGTATTCTGGGTCTTGTGCCTCTCCAGATAAACTTCACAATCCATTTGCTGATAGGTACAAAATAACTAGCTGGAGTTTTGAATTGGATCGTATTGAACCTATAGATTAAGTTGGGAAAAATGGACATCTTAACACTATTGAGTCTTCCTGTTCATGAACATGGAATATCTCCCAATTTGTTTAGTTTTTGATTTGTTTCATCAGAGTTTTATAGCTTTTCTCATAGATCTTATGCATATTTTGTTAGATTCATACCTAAACATTTCATTTTTGGGGGTGCTAATGTACATGGTTTTGTGTTTTTAATTTCAAATATCACCTGTTGTATTTCCGGTATATAGGAAAGTGATTAATTTTGTGTGTTTACCTTGTATCCTGCAAACTTGGTATAATTGCTTGTTAGTTCCAGGAGCTTTTTTTGTTGATTCTTTTGGATTTTCCACTTAGACGGTCATACCATCTGTGAGCAAGGAGAGTTGTCTGTCTTCCTTTCTAATCAGTATGCCTTATATTTCTTTTTCCTGTCATATTGCATTAGCTAGGACAGTCTCAGTCTTGCAGTGAGCCTATGCCTCTTGGCTCTGAACTTCACATGCGCCTCTCAGACTCCCTCTTGTAAGTGGGACACGATGGCTAGAAGGGGCTGGATTTGGGGTTTCCGTTCCTCTCTGGTCTTAGTCAGCACAGGCTACTATAACCAAACACCATAAACTGAGTGGCTTAAACACAAACATTTATTTCTCACAGGCAGGGACGTCCGAGGTCAGGACACCCAGCTTTGGTGTCTCGTGAGAGTGGCTTCCTGGTTGATAGACGGCTGTGTTTTGCTGTGTTCTCACATGCGGGGCAGAAGCAGCGAGCTCTTTTGGGACTTGTATAAGCACATTACTGATCCCATTCATGAGGGCTCCACCCTCAACACCTTATCGAATCGTAATCACTTCCCAAAGACACCACCTGCCAATGCCATCACAGTAGAGGGTAGGGTTTCAACCATGAACCTGGGGGAGGTGAGTAATAGTATTCGGTCCAAAACACCCATCTGGAGTTCTGGAGGGGGCTGGAGTTGCGTGTTTCTCTTCACCCAGGTCAGGTTCTCATAAAAGCCCAGCAAGCTGGGATCTGGCTAGCTGAGCTCTCCTGACCTCAGGCCTTCATAACAACAGATTTCAGATATATTCTGAGATTTCAGAATGGTTCACTTTCCCTCCCTCTGCCAGAAGCACAGGGGATTTTTCTGATACTCACTGTTGGGACCTGGTAGAGCTTTTGCAGGTAAACTTTACAGAAGTGTGGGGCCCCTGATGACTGGGTCTGGAGTTTTCTGCTCTCAGACTTGTCCACACTGAGCCCCCAGCTGGTCAAGTACAGTTCGAGTTTGTCGACTCTGTCCCTGGTTCCTGTGGCGGTTTCTGCTCTGGCTAGGGGTTGGATCTTTCGTTGGCCTGTCTCTCCAGTGTTAGGGGTGGTGGTTTGCTCTGTGACCTTCCTTCTCTTACAGATTTAAAAAGAGTTGATTTTTCAGTTTGTTCAGCTTTTACTTGTTAGGATGGAGCGGTGACTTCTAAGCTCCTTGGAAAACGTACGTAAGTGAACAAACCATACCAGACAGAACTAAGAGCAGAAGAGCCTAAGAATGTGGAAGTTGTTCAAAAATAGATCTGTGCTGTGATTTGAGTTTCTTTGCTCTATGCCAAATGATTCTTGCTGGTCAGAGAAGA
The DNA here is from genome assembly GCF_049354715.1 of Callithrix jacchus. Lineage (NCBI taxonomy): Eukaryota > Metazoa > Chordata > Mammalia > Primates > Cebidae > Callithrix > Callithrix jacchus. The sequence continues at coordinate 111,510,263 of NC_133515.1, forward strand.
AATCTTGTCTTTATTTCTCACTGAGTGCCCTAATCATTAGATTCATCATTAGATGAATCATTAGAATCATTAGATTCTGGTGGATGTAAATGGTATGGCTTTGACGTGCAAGTTAATGAGCCGGCCTCTTCTTAGCCACGTTTTATCTCACGTAGCAGAGGCTGGCCTGCTGCTATGCTGTAAGTTCCATTAGCGTCATCATTGCTGTCTTCCGGAATTACTTCTCTCCTGGTGTAAAACCCTCTTGCTGATACAGGCTTATCCTTGTTTTTCTAGAATAACCTTATTTTCTGAGGATTTTATGATTGCCATTGGTTTCCTCGGTGTTGGATAGGTTGTGTGTTCTTAGTGGGAATCCTCCGTGATGGCGTTGTGAGCAAGTGTGCCTGAGGGTCCGCTCATTGCTGATGTCAGCGTGGCCTGGGTGAAGCCAGCGTCCATCAAGGTTCTCCATGGGGAGGTTCCTTTCCCTTTCCTCTGTAACTAGTAAGAAATGTGTGGAGAGTTACCTTTAGACCATGAAAATCCATTTTTCCTCAAACTCTCAGTCAACATTTTTAGTGAGTCTTGATGATTCCTGCCTTCGTGGGTGTGACTGTCATGCCGAGCAGTGGTGCTCCCCCGGGTGGGTTTCACTGTCGGGAGGCATGTCCCCTCCCCTGCTGTGGATTCACCACCACGGTGCCCGAGGCCTTCTTGTTTCACTTGTTGGTCTGTGGTCCATTCTTGCTGGGTTTATTTTGATCTTCTCATTGTCCCAGACCTCAGACTTGGTGAGCAGGAGCCTTGTTAGCTGGCTTCTGTCCCCTGGCACCTCCCCAGTGCGTCACTTTGTGGCTCCACAGCGTGTCCAGGCTCACCTGCTTTTCCTGACCTCATGTGGGGTCAGTTGCTCTTCCTGGCACCTATCCCTGGTGTTTAGAAACTCAGATGGGAGTGCCACTGCAGTCACTGTGCGCACGTGCTTTCAGTGGACGAGATGAGTACAGTGTGTGTGTGAATGCACGCACGAGCGTGTGTACGTGTGTGTGAATGCACGCGTGAGTGTGTACGTGTGTGAATGCACGCGCGAGTGTGTGTACGTGTGTGTGAATGCACGCGCGAGTGTGTACATGTGTGTGTGAATGCACGTGCGAGTGTGCACATGTGTGAATGCATGCGCGAGTGTGTGTACATGTGTGTGAATGCACGCGCGAGTGTGTGTACATGTGTGAATGCATGTGCGAGTGTGTACATGTGTGTACGTGTGTGAATGCTAGCATGTGAGTGTGTGTGTGCATGTGTCTGTGTGTGTGTATATCAAGTAGTTAGCTCAAATGGGCACCTCTAACTCCGGTGAAATCCGTGGGGCTTTCCTTTGCCTTCCTCATAGTATTTCCATCTTTCCTCCCACTGCGAGAAGGCCGGCTCCCGGTCAGAGTGATGGTTTTCCCATTCTCTCAGTCCCACAACACACACAAAACAGTGTCAGCATGGCTACACCCAGGGCGTTATAAACAACAGGCCTACTGGGGAGAACCTAAGCTTGGATTGCAGTTTTCTGTCTTAGACTGAGGATGTCATCCAAACAAGACGTTGAAAAGTTATTTCAGTTTGTCTTTTTTTTATTTCGAGATGGAGTTTTGCTCTTGTTGCCCAGGCTGGAGTGCAATGGCATGATCTTGGCTCACCACAACCTCCGCCTCATGGGTTCAAGTGATTCTCCTACCCCAGCCTCCTAAGTAGCTGGGATTACAGGCATGCGCCACCATGCCTAGTTAATTTTGTATTTTTAGTAGAAATGGGGTTTCTCCATGTTGGTCATGCTGGTCTCGAACTCCTAATCTCAGATGATCTGCCCGCCTCAGCCTCCCTAAGTGCTGGGATTACAGGCGTGAGCCACCGCACCTGGCCAGTCTGTCTTTTCTTTCTGGCGACTATGAATAGATTGATTTCACATTTAAGATTTTCTTCCTAATCTTGTTTTCATATTGTCTGTGATTTTGTCAAGCATAACAAGGTAGGCTGGGTGCAGTGGCTCATGCCTGTAATCCCAGTGCTTTGGGAGGCCAAGGCTGAAGGATTGCTTGAGGCCAGGAGTTTCAGAGTAGCCTGGGCAACATAGTAAGACCCTGTCTCTAGAAATAAAAATTTTTGTGTTAATTAGCCAGGTATGGTTGTGTGTGCGTGTCACCCAAGCTACTTGAAAGGTTGGGCAGGAGGATCTCTGGAGCTGGAGTTCGAGGCTGCAGTGAGTTATGATTGTGCCGCTGCGCTCCAGCTTGGGCAGCACAGTGAGGCCCTGTGTGTGTGTGTGTGTGTGTGTGTGTGTGTGTGTGTATATATATATGGAAAGGTGCCCTCATTCTCCTCTACCTTTTCCATACTGTAACCGGCCCTTGGCCCTGCCCCTGCTCGTGCCGCAGGAATGGTGGAAGAGTCCCTGTGTGTGTATGTGTGTGTGTGTGTGTGTGTGTGTGTGTGTGTATATATATATATGGAAAGGTTCCCTCATTCTCCTCTACCTTTTCCATACTGTAACCAGCCCTTGGCCCTGCCCCTGCTCCTGCCGCAGGAATGGTGGAAGAGGCCCTGTGTGTGTGTGTATATATATATATAGAAAGGTGCCCTCATTCTCCCCTACCTTTTCCATACTGTAACTGGCCCTTGGCTCTGCCCCGGCCCCAGCCCCAGCAATGGTGGAAGAGTCCGTGTGTGTGTGTGTGTGTGTGTGTGTGTGTATATATATTTATGGAAAGGTGCCCTCATTCTCCCCTACCTTTTCCATACTGTAACTGGCCCTTGGCTCTGCCCCAGCCCCAGCCCCAGCCCCAGCCCCAGGAATGGTGGAAGAGTCCGTGTGTGTGTGTGTGTGTGTGTGTGTGTGTGTGTATATATATTTATGGAAAGGTGCCCTCATTCTCCCCTACCTTTTCCATACTGTAACTGGCCCTTGGCTCTGCCCCAGCCCCAGCCCCAGCCCCAGCCCCAGGAATGGTGGAAGAGTCCGTGTGTGTGTGTGTGTGTGTGTGTGTGTGTGTATATATTTATGGAAAGGTGCCCTCATTCTCCCCTACCTTTTCCATACTGTAACTGGCCCTTGGCTCTGCCCCAGCCCCAGCCCCAGCCCCAGCCCCAGGAATGGTGGAAGAGTCCGTGTGTGTGTGTGTGTGTGTGTGTGTGTGTGTATATATATTTATGGAAAGGTGCCCTCATTCTCCCCTACCTTTTCCATACTGTAACTGGCCCTTGGCTCTGCCCCAGCCCCAGCCCCAGGAATGGTGGAAGAGTCCATGTGTGTGTGTGTGTGTGTATATATATATTTATGGAAAGGTGCCCTCATTCTCCCCTACCTTTTCCATACTGTAACCGGCCCTTGGCCCTGCCCCTGCCCCAGGAATGGTGGAAGAGGCCCTGGAGGCGCAGTGGGCTACTTCAAGTGAATATCAGACCCGAAGAGTTTTGCAGAAAAGCGATTTATTAGGCCGAGAGAGAAAAAGAGAACTAGGGAAAGAGAGAAAGCCAGCTCCCACGCTGTTGTGGAGGGGATCCCAGAGAGGGAGAATCTACACAGGTGAGAGGCAGGGGGTCTTTTATTCTGGGCGTTACTCCCGCCCTGTTCACGTTCTTGTCCCATGAGAGGAGTTCCTTCAACCTTCAGCTGGAGTGATTGATCTTTGACTCCGACATCTGATTGTTCAGCCCACAGTCCTCCCATAGCTTTTCTCGGGCTTTCTAAATAAAAGGAGCTTACGTGGGCAGTCTACCTTCCCGTGGCAAGGTAGACAAAAACCTCTAGGCTTCCAGATGGAGACAGATGGAGATGTGAAAGGAGGCAGGTCAGGCATGTCTTGGGAAGTTCCTGCCTTTGAAACCATGCCCCTTGTGGACCTGGGAAGAGAAGTTACACATTCCCTCAATAAGGTTCTCACCTACTCCTGTTGATAACCGATGTTATTGTTTTCTGGTTGTCACGACAGGGTTTTATATGAAACCTGTCTGCACCATACACCCTGTGTAGACACGCCGTGATTTGGCCTGTCACTCTTTTGTTTTGGGCATTTGAGTTTTCAGCATTACAGGAGGAAAATAATCCAGCGATGAGTGGCCTTGTGGGAACTTAGTTTGTGCTGCCGGCAGTGCGTGTGCAGGGTTTGCTCCTTGAGTGGGATTGCGGGGGGGATGGGCTGCGTGCAGTGGATGGGCTGCATGCTGTGGATAGGCTGCCACGTGCTGTGGATGAGCCGCGTGCTGTGGCTGGGCTGCCACATGCTGTGGATTAGCTGCGTGCTGTGGATGGGCTGCCACATGCTGTGGATGAGCCACATGCTATGGATGGGTTGCTGTGTGCTGTGGATGGACCGTGTGCTATGGATGGGCTGCCACATGCTGTGGATGAGCCGTGTGCTGTGGCTGGGCTGCCACATGCTGTGGATGAGCCATGTGCTGCCGTGTGCTGTTGAGCTGTGTGCTGTGGCTGGGCTGCCATGTTCTGTGATGAGCCGCGTGCTGTGGATGGGCCGTCGAGTGCTGTGGATGGGCCGCGTGCTGTGGATGGGCCGTGTGCTGTCGATGGGCTGCCACGTGCATTCCCGCAGACGAGCTGGCAGCGGCTTCAGAGCATGAGGATCTGCTGAGCAGGATATGGTGTCTCAGCGAGGTTCTCATCTTAGGCGCTGCTTTTCTACACATGCATGGGTTTTCCTGAAGTGTGTAAACTTTACATAAGGAAACTTTCAAACACTCCCGAGTGGGGCCTGTGGAGAGGCGAGCAGTGCAAGCAGAGATCGCAGGGGCACACTCTTGGTGAGGGGGTACGGACATTTACTGCACAGTTCTCTCAACGTATTTGCGTACTTGAGTATTTTTACTATAAAATGTTAGGGAGAAAAGACCTTCAGAAAGACACAAAAGTCAGACCAGGCATGGTGGCTCACGCCTGTAATCCCAGCCACTCTGGAGGCTGAGGCACAAGAATCACTTGAGCTGAGCAGGCGGAGGTCGCAGTGAGCCGAGATCGCACCACAGCACTCCAGCCTGGGCGAGAGAGCACAGCTCCATCTCAAAAAAAAAAAGAAAAAAGAAATACACAAATTCAACATGAAGAGATAGAAAGCGCCCATGGAATGTGTGCCTTCCTCTCTGCAATGTCCCCTGGCTTCTCACCCCCACTTCATGTTGTGATTTCGTGACTGCCGTGATGAATGTGAGCGTGGGGTCAGGGTGTCCTTGGGGCGGTGTCACTGTGTGAGGTTGGGCCAGTGACTTGGCTTCTCTGTGCCACCATTCCTGCGTCTGTCCACTGGGGAAGACAGAGCAGCCGCGTGGTGGGGCCGTGCGGGCTTGGGGTCAGCCCTTGTGAAGTGTGCGGAGCCCTGCCGCACGTCTCTTCACTCCTTCACTCACTGCCCTTTTGTTGACACGCTTCATAAAATATTCCAGCTCTGGCCCTTATGCTTGTCAGGAAAATAATTCTTAGCAAGTGTAGTTTTCATTTTGATGGAGAGAAGTTCCATTCTCCGCAGTCCTGGCCCACCGAGGGCTCAGGCTGCTGAGTGGGTGGGTGCTAGCTTGTGTGAGGGGTCTCCAGTAGACTCACAGAAATGTCCCTCCTGGGCTAGATTAAGATGTTTTACGAGGAACATTTGCACCTGGACGATGAGATCCGCTACATCCTGGACGGCAGTGGGTACTTCGACGTGAGGGACAAGGAGGACAAATGGATCCGGATCTTCATGCAGAAGGGAGACATGATCACGCTCCCCGCGGGGATCTACCACCGCTTCACAGTGGACGAGAAGGTGGGTACGTTGTGCTTTCCCCCACACCTGGCCCATGTGCTGTCCCTGGCAGAGGAGGAGAAGGTGGGCGCACTGTACTTTCCCCCATGCCTGGCTCATGTGCTGTCCCTGGCTGTGGAGGAGAAGGTGGGCGCGCTGTGCTTTCCCCACACCTGGCTCGTGTGCTGTCCCTGGCTGTGGAGGAGAAGGTGGGTGCGCTGTGCTTTCCCCACACCTGGCTTGTGTGCTATCCCTGGCTGTAGAGGAGAAGGTGAGTGCGCTGTGCTTTCCCCACGCCTGGCCCATGTGCTGTCCCTGACGGAAGAGGAGAAGGTGGGCGCGCTGTGCTTTCCCCATGCGTGGCCTGTGTGCTGTCCCTGGCGGAAGAGGAGAAGGTGGGCATGCTGTGCTTTCCCCATGCGTGGCCTGTGTGCTGTCCCTGGCGGAAGAAGAGAAGGTGGGCATGCTGTGCTTTCCCCATGCGTGGCCTGTGTGCTGTCCCTGGCCATGGCATCCCTGCCGCTGAACTGTGTGGCTTTGTGGACTCCAGGTGTGCTTTCCAGGCTCGGGACTCGTGGCTCTGTGCTTCAAGGAGAGTCCCCGTGGAGCCGCAGGCAGGGCCGAGGTGACAGCTATCCTTCCTTCCATGGCAGCCCCAGCAGCCTCGGCCTGCGATCCTGGTGGACCGATGTGTGTTTCATACCCAGACAGGACACACCCAGCAGCTGTGGCCCTGCCCCAGCCTGTGCTTGGCAGTGAGGCATCTGTAGGGTTGTTGTGTTGCCATGATGTCACTTTTTAAAGACTTTTCAGTTTTGGAATTAACAGCAGCTCAGTCCAGTCAGGACTGGCAGTAAACACAAATAAGGTGGATTTGGGGTTCACTGGAGGCGATGAGGGCTCATGCTGACACTGAAGTAACTTTAAATACTAAATGTACATGTTTAACATTTAGAAATATGGAAGGGGACCTTTCACCGAGGTCTCCCTCTGACCCCCATTCCCAGCCCCCCAGTTTCTCTCCCTGCAAGTAACCAGTATTCTATTAAAAATTATTTTTAGAGTGACTTTATGCATACCCAAGTGCATGTCAGTCAGGATTCTTTTTTGAGATGGAGTCTCGCTCCATTGCCCAGGCTGGAGTGTGATGGCGCAGTCTCGGCTCACTGCAACCTCTGCCTCCCAAGCTCAAGCGATTCTCCTGCCTCAGCCTCCTGAGTAGCTGGGGTTACAGGTGCCTGCCACCACGCCTGGCTAATTTTTGTGTTTTTAGTTGAGATGGGGTTTCATCATGTTGGTCAGGCAGGTCTTGAACTTCTGACCTCAAGTGATCCACCCGCCTTGGCCTCCCAAAGTGCTGGATTACAGGCATGAGCCACCGCGCCCGGCCTGGTCAGGATTCTTACTATCCACCTTTTCAAACAAAAGGCAGCAGACTCTGCCCGTGGTTCTGCATTTCACCTTTTCTGCATGCTGTGCTACCGGCCTTTGCCCTCGTTACAGCTGCGTAGGACTCTGGCGCTGGACCTGCTGTACTGGATTTAAGCATCAATTTATTCCAGTGACTGGTTCACCCCCAATGATGAGTTTATACCTTGTTTCCAAGCTTTTGCTCTTGTGAACAGCTCTGTAATAAGTACCCTTACATGCTTCTCATTTCGCACTCATGTGCATTTCTCTGGAGGGCAAATTCCTGAAAGTGAAAACTGAATTAAAAGGTGTGTTTTTAGTGTGGGCGGATGTTGCTGAATTGAGCTCTCTTGCCCACCAGCAACACGGGGGCCCTGGTGCTGATTCTTAGGAAAACTGTAGCCAAGCCTGGCGGAAAGGAGGTGAAGGGGGCACAGAACTGGAGTGGGGGCTTTTCCTAACGGTGTTTCTCAGGTGTGGAGTTCAACACCAGGCTCGGCTGCACTTACCTGGCGTGTGCGGACAGGCAGCCGCCGCACCCCTGTGGGGGTTGAGGGGTGCCCTTAGCTCTCCCGAGAGGATGTTTTCCCAAGGTGTTTGGTTTTCCGCTTTCTCGAGAATGAGAGAGGGGACCAGGTGCACTTGCAAAGTAAATACCCGGCCCCAAACAGTTTCTGCAGACAGTGAAGTTATTTGGGTAGAGAAAGAGGAACAGGAGAAGGGGAGAGAAACGGCTGGCTCTTAGAGTGAGAGAATCCAGAAAGATGGGATGTAGGAGGGGAAAGGCAGCTTTCACTCCTGGGACAGAGAGAGATGAGTTTAGGAGGGGAAGACAGGCTTCCACGAGAGAGTGTTCATGGAAGGGGCTTCAGACATGGAGTCCAAAGGGGTGTGTGGAAAAAGGGGACTTAGAACCCGGGAGGAACGCCCGCCTTCTCCAAGACCCTTGGCCAATGAAAGGAGCTTCTTAGAACTTCTCAAGTGATTGACTTTTGATTCCCCCCCCCCCACACCTTCGAAAATTAAAACAGAAACGGTTAAATATCCCGGATGGAGACAGATGGAAGTGGGGGGCATGGCTCTGGGAAGTTCTTGCCCCTAAAAACTACGTCCCCTCGTGGACCCAGAAAGAGAACACATTCCCTCACCACCTGATAAGAATTTTCCTTCCAAGAGTAAAATGTGGCCTAAATCGTGAAAGACAGAGAACAAAAATAGCAAGGAAAGTGTTTGTAGCAATTAACGTTAACAAGTCGATATGTTAATAAGTAAAAGTAAGCGGAAGGCCGGCTGGTTTAACGAGGGGCTGGGTGTGTCGCTCTGTCTTGCAGAACTACGCGAAGGCCATGCGGCTGTTCGTGGGAGAGCCGGTGTGGACGGCCTACAACCGGCCGGCTGACCACTTCGAAGCCCGGGGGCAGTACGTGAAGTTTCTGGCGCAGACAGCCTAGCGGGGCTCCCTGGGAGCTAACACGCCCCCCGTAAAGGTCCTCAGTACGGTGACTGAGCAGAAAATCAGTCCTTTTCTCTTTGCTTTTATAGGATAGACTCGAGGCTGGCTTCCTTTGTAAGTTGATTTGATCAGAATATTTTGTAATGAAAGGGTCTAGAAAGCAGCTTGGAAGTGTAAGCGGGTCACCTCCATTTTCCCTAACTCGATCGAGACTAGTGGGTCCACGGCCCTGCATCAGTTCATGCATTCATCTCGGACCCAAATCAAAGTGTCATCTCCCAAAATGCTTTTCCTTAGATGCTCGTCTGCACGTCATGCTGTGGCTGCCGTTAAGAAGGTGTGATCATCGATAGCAGGCTAGCCAGAGAAGGCTCTTTCCCCTCCCCAAAATTCTGCCTTGGGGTGGGGCGTGCTGTGGGAGAAGGGCTCCCATCTTAAAGGGCACAGACTGAGTTGCTTACGCCACTTCCTTGTTCAAAATAAAGTTAATGGCCTTCATCTTATGCTCATGGCTTGGAGTTACCTTATATTCAAGTATATATGGTACTTTGCCCGGTTTGTTAAAATTGCCCCATTGATTCTTTCTATAATTGTTCTTGTATATAAGTAATTTACATATGAGCTGTGTTAGTATTTTTTCACTGTGAGGTCTCTAGATTCTTTCACAATGAAGCTCTTGAATTTTAAGAAGAGTATTAGTACATACATTTTCTACCCACCAATTCTGAGATATGATTATGCCTAGTGTGTTATATCACAGAAAAAGCCCAAGTTAACCTTATGTTTTGGAAGGACAGATCGTTTTCTAAGTATTTTTATTTAACTGGATAAAAATCTTTATGTTAGGATTAATTTTTAAATTCCCTCCACACTGTACAGAGGACACTCAAGCCTTAAATGTGTAAGGAAACGCCGTCTCAATGTAAAATATGCGCAGGTGGTGTGATAACGTGAATATCCCGGACTGGCTCTGTGAGGTATGGCATTATTTCAGTAATTAAATCAAGGGCCAAGCTACTGATGTTTTTATGAATTCATTTCTAAATGGGCATTATAAATAGAGCTTGTTTGTTTGTAAGAATTAAATGTTCATATGATAAACTGTCTTTTTAAGTTGCCTTTCTTGCTTCATATAACTTTCCCCTGTCAGAATTCGTAGCGTTTGAAACTCCGTGTGCTGGGCTGGCTTCCCCGGACTCTTTCGCCTCCTCGGCCTCCTGGATGTGGCGCCTCAGGTTTCGTCGCTTCAGAGCTGTGTTTTTATGGGCAAGAGTAAGTTTTGGGCACAGTGGCTCATGCCTGCAATCTCAGCTACTCACAAGGCTGAGGTGGGAGGACTATTACAGCCTGGGAAGTTGAGGCTGCAGTGAGCTGTGACTGTGGTCACTGCACTCCAGCCTGCGTGACATGGCAGGACTGTCTCAAAAAAAAAAAAGAGTAAGAGCTGCGGCAGATAATAGAATTCTGCTAAAGCACTTAAGGTGAAATTACATTTTCTTTTCCCAGGAAATCGTTCACATCTTTCGTTTTTATTGAGTTATCATTTACATACAATAAAATGGTCTCATTTTAAGTGTTTTCAAATTGTGGCAAATGCAACATGAACAGAGGCAGAACAACACAGGACATTTTTATCACCCCAAAAAGGTTCTCATGCCCCTTCTTCATCCCCTCCACCGTCTCCTAAGCACACTGCGTGGGTGGGTTTTGCCTTTTCTAGAGTTCCATGTGCATGGAGGCCTGCAGCGTGTCCACATTTGTGCCTGGCATTTTGCGTTCCTGCTTCTGTTCCCTGTTCCCCACTTACACCATCTCCCGGGTCAGGGCGGCCCCTTGCTAGTATCTTAAACACTGGACTGTTGGAGGAGAGCTCGAGGGTTGGAAAACCCCAGGCGAGAGGAAATTGACTGTAGCGAGAAGCAGGACTCTAGGCGGGGAGAAAACCTAGGGAGGTGAAAGGCTGTCCTAAAACAGTGGGGGTCTCTCTTCAAGCGGAATGTTAGAGAAGATGGATCCTTGGCTGGGCGTGGTGGCTCACCCCTGTAATCCCAGCACTTTGGGAGGCTGAGGCAGGTACATCACCTGAGTTCAGGAGTTCAATAGCAGCCTGGCCAACATGGTGAAACCCCTGTCTCTACAAACATACAAAAATTAGCTGGGCATGATGGTGGGTGCCTGTAATCCCAGCTACTTGGGTGGCTGAGGCCGGAGAATTGCTTGAACCTGGGAGGCGGAGGTTGCAGTGAGCTGAGATTGTGCCATTGCACTCCAGCCTGGGTGACGGAGCAAGACCCCATCTCAAAAAAAAAAAAAAAAAAAAAAAAAACCACGGATACTTTGTGTGAATACACCTTCTTCAGGACTCTAAATCAGGCATTTTTCCAAGAAGCCCAGCTGTTAGTTTCCCAGGTGGGGCGGCTGTTGGTTTTCACTGTGTCCGGGTTTGTCCATTTAGAAAGGGCTCTGCCTGTGGCTGAGTGAGATACACCTGGACACACGTGATTTTCCCTCTTTTTATAGGCACAGATGTACTCATTGCTATGGTGTTTCTGACTAGGATATTAATAAATCAGATTATGGATTATTGCACTTCAGTGTGGCTTCAAGCTGGGTAATGTGTTGGCATTTTGAAGGCACTTCCGTTTATCCCTGCTGTCTTCCTGCTCGGGGTAGATGCCACACTGTGGACCATGCAGGCCACCCCATGAGAGGCTGCCAGCCTTGTGGGCACCTCACCCTCATTTCTAAGGAGGAGGCGCGGATCATCCAGGAAACGTCCAACCTTGTTCTGTCTTGCTCCAGATTCAACATGCTATCCCAGGGACGTCCTAGCCCCAGGATACTTTCCAGTTTGGAATGTGGCTGTTTCAGACGTCTTCATTCCTGAGGGGCTTCCGTTCGCTGTTTGGTTTTCTCCTCGGTCCGGAAGAGTGAATAGGTCATCTCCTTTATGATTTTTTATTTCTCTTCTTGACCATCCATTTCTTCATCCTGTTAAGTAAAAGATGACACGATTTATGAGTTTAGAAAAGGAGATGTTATTTATTTATTTTTTCTTTCTGTTTTTGAGATGGAGTTTCACTCATGTTGCCCAGGCTGGAGTACAGGGGCATGATCTCGGCTCACTGCAACCTCTGCCTCCCGGGTTCAAGCAATTCTCCTGCCTCGGCCTCCTGAGTAGCTGGATTACAAAGGGCGCGCCACCACACCCGGCTAATTTTTTTGTATTTTTAGTAGAGATGGGGTTTCACCATGTTGGCCAGGCTGGTCCTGAACTCCTGACCTCAGGTGATTCATCTGCCTCGGCCTCCCAAAGTGCTGGGATTACAGACGTGAGCCACCATGCCTGGCCTAAAGACAAATTTCTTGTAAAGAGTTACAATCTGCAGAGTGGCATCTCACAGGCTGGGAAGCACAGCCTCCATGGAGACCCAAGACAGGCACCTGGAGGAGAAGGGGCTGGGGCAGGAGCTTCATGCTGAACCGGGCGGATGAAAATACGTATTCAACAGGTTACAGGAGGAGCTATGAATATTCATGAGGTGGTTCTGACGCAGGCGTATTGAACAAACATGCACGTGACATACGACCAGGTTCACCGTGGAGAGGAGACTCAGCACTAAGTGCCCCCCAGGCAGGCCCTGCGCTTCCAAAGGTGAAGCAGGGCCAGGAGGGCGCCCGGCGCACAGCCTCTGTGAAGCGGCCAGAGCCCGTGTGTGGGCTTGTTTTTGTCACCGGGAAGTGACTGAAATCAGTCTCTCGTTCCATCAAAGCTGTAGTTAGGCTGGCGGCACGGGGCCGGTTAGCCAGCGTCGGGTGGGGGATGAGCACGTTGTTTTCATCTTGCTCATCTCAAGGCCAGCGCTGGTTTAGCTGGTGGAGAAGGAATCCCTCGTGGCGGTGGGGGTGGGGGGGCAGTTTATTACGTAAGCGCAGGTTGGGACACTCCACCCTCGCCCGGCAGGGCCTTAGGTCCTGTGTCTGATTTGGTGTCGTAATGCCACAGTCTGTTCTGTGGTCTCGCGATCTCAGTTTTAACATGAATGCTGGCCCGTTGTGTCTCAACCCCAAAAGGGAGGGTGTACAGGGAGGCATATCTGACCTTCCCGCCCGTCGAGCCAGGGAACTCGGGTTTTAAGGTTTCTAGAGGGTCTCCTTGGCCAACGGGGTCCATTCAGTCAGTTGGGGGCTTACAATTTTACTTTACATTTCTGAGCCTCCTCATTCAGTGTAGAAGAGCTGGACGGCCCCACGAGAGGCTCCCTCCTTAGCCAAGGCCCCAGTGATGGTCCCTGCGTGTGAGCTGATGGAAAGTGACGATGACAAGGCCTCCTCTATCAGCTCACAGCCCTGAACTCTCCATTTTAAAAAAGCCTAAATTGACCTCTTCCAGAAGGAAGCAAAAGATAGACTCCTCATCAGACTGGAGCTAGGTGGAAGCCAGGGAGGAGCTGGGTCCGCGGGGACTGCGTGCCTCACTTTATTTTTTTGTAGTCCCCATTTCTCGGTTTTTAAGAGAAAACTTAAAATCTTGTCCTCTGGCCATATGTGTACAGACCACGTATTCTAATTTTTGATTAGAAATTATAGCTACTAAATTCAGTTATTGCATCAGATGTTAAAATATAAACAGATGGTTGGTCCTACACAACGAGCGGTTGCCTTGTTTGTACACAGAGCTCACATTTAGCCTCACGTCTGATCACGGCTTCCATCCACCGTGACAGGCAGATTCTTCCCAGGGGCCTCCCCTGCTGTCTCTCACTGTGAACGCCACCCCTGCCTCCCGCCCACACTGCTGCGACCTGGCTCACAGAATACCACACTCTCCTTCCAGCCAGCTCAGGGCACCAGATGCCCACACTGCCCACGCTGCCATAGTTCACCCAAGACTTTGGAGAAAAGATTCGTTCTTAAATTTGTGTCAGTAAGCCAGGCAGTTTTCCAGCTTCCATAGAAGTCATCGTCCTGTGGAGTGTGGACTTCGTTCGTTACCTCCTTCAATAAACATGAGCAGCGGAAAGGCAAGCCGGGCTGCAGCGGGCACCTGACTGCACAAAGCGGCTGCCGACTGGCTGATTTGCAGGAGATTAAACCCAGTTCCAGATGAAGGGGTCTCCTGTCTCTGCTCACGTCTGTCATGTGTGCAGGTGCGTCTACTTGTGTGTGTTAGGCACACCCTGAATGAAGAGACCACCTAAATAGGCTTTGCGTGAGCAACAGGCTGTTTATTCACCCAGGTGCGGTTGAGCTGAGTCTGAAAACAGAGTCAGTGGAGGGCGGTGGGACAGGAGTTGATTTTATACGTTTGGGGTAGGCAGTGGGAAGTCACAGAAGTAACAGTTCAGAGTGGTTTTTGCAAGCTGGCGGGGGGGGGCATCACTGTGGGGGGGAGTCACAAGGTCCAAGGTCCAGTGTCACAAGGTTGGCTTATCAGTTGAGGCAGGAACGGTTGAGGCAGCAGCAATGGTGGAATGTCGCAAGGTTGGTTCATCAGACACTGTAGGAGCTAGCCATGCTTCTTTTTTCCTGGAGGCGTACGTGCGGCTCACGGGGTCACCATAGTGTAGTCCATGATGCAGTTGGTTCAGAGAACCCTGTAGTGTGCATGCCTGCAATATGTGCTTCTGTGAGCTCTCCAGAGAGCCTGAGAGGCTGGTAGTCATGAATTGTGGGACGTGAAGCAGCCACTCTGTCAATCAGACCCCTCCATTTCCTGAGAGCGAGGCCTCTGTCAGTCGATGGCGTTTCTGGGTGCCTGTGAGTTATGTAACTCACCAAAGCAAAACATCCCACCCGGAAGGGCGGGGGGCGGGATGGCAGCCCCGGGGGCTGAGAATAACTTCCCAGCGTCGGGCTCCCTGTGCGTTCCCAGAGTCTGGTGTGTGGTGCCAGAGCCACGTGGGAGGGTGGATGGCTGGAGTCTGGTTTTAGTCACATAGACCAAGAATGTGACATTTCAGTGTGATCTGAAAGCTGTTTCCTGTTGGAAAGGATATGACGCCGCAGTTTCTGGAGGCCTCTAATCGTTTTATGAGTTATGTAGTGAAAACTTGATTATGAAAAGGATGGGCACGGTGGCTCACACCTGTAATCCCAGCACTTTGGGAGGCCAAGGCGGGCAGGTCACTTGTGGTCAGGAGTTTGAGACCAGCCTTGCCAACATGGTGAAACCCCGTCTCCACTAAAAATACAAAATTAGCCAAGCCTGGTGGTGGGCGCCTGTGGTCCCAGATACTCGGGAGGCTGAGGTGGGAGGATCACTTGAGCCTGGGAGGCGGAGGCTGCAGTGAGCTGACATCCAGCCTGGGCAACAGAGAAACCCTGTCTCAAAAAAACTCCAAAAAACAAACAAGTAAAAACTTAATTCAAAAAGAAAATCTCGCATTGGAAAGATTTGACGATGGAAGCGGAAGGAGGTGCGGTGCTGGCCCCGCTGCTCGTGAGCCTGGGGATGACGTGCTCTGAGATCTCCGGAAGGGAGGGACCGTGGAGTTAGGCAGGGGTGGCGCCAAATGCTTCCTCGTTTTATAATCTGGCAAGGAAACAAAATAAGAAATACAAGATGAAAGAAACAGTCAGGCCGGTGGCCATTCTGCCTGTTGGAGAAGACTCTGCCCTGCGATTTCTGCAGCGGCTTCTGGCCAGCCCAGCCTCTCCTGCCCACAGCTGCTGGGGGTCCCCACGTGGTAGTGCCACCCCATCCTTCATCCCAGGGAGAACCAGGAGCCCCTGGAGGCGGCCTTGACGTGAGTGGCCCTGAGCACTGACAGGCGTGTACCGGTGCTGAGCAGCAGGCACTCTCTGAATCTCAAAAGAAGACCTGCAGCCCTCGAGCACCTCGAGGGCCAGTGGAGGGAGCACCTGTCAGCCATGTGGGAGAACTCAAGGGGTGCGGCTGGGCCAAGGCCAGTGGCTGCAGGTGCACGGCCAGCGAGCTGGGCTCTTTCCAGCAACACTCTCAGGAGACTCTGGTGGTTTCTTTTCTCCCTCATTCTCTGATGAAGAGGACGCTGGGCGTGCTGTGCATCTGATGTCTGAGGAGGGCTTGCCTCCTGTGTGCCAGACGCGGGGCCAGCGCTGGCGATGAATGGGGCCGTGCAGCCAGTTCATCCGGAGAGTCCCTTTGTACACATCTCTCTCTCTCTCTTTTTTTTTCCTGAGATGGAGTTTTGCTCTTGTTGCCCAGGCTGGAGTGTAGTGGTGTGATCTCAGCTCACTGCAACTTCTGCCTCCTGGATTCAAGTGATTCTACTACCTCAGCCTCCCGAGTAGCTGGGCTTATGGGTGCCCACTGTCACACCCAGCTAATTTTGTATTTTTAGTAGAGATGGGCTTTTTCCATGTTAGTCAGGCTGGTCTCGAACTCCTAACCTCAGGTGATTTGCCTGCCTTGGCCTCCCATAATTCCATAGGGCCGGGATTATAGGCCTGAGCCACTGTGCCCCGCCCTTTGCACACGTCTCTTTTTATGTCTGTGTTGAGACTGAAAATAAAGTCTGGAACCAGGGTGTCACAGAAGCGGGTCACAGACACACAGCAGGTACAGCATGGGACTCGTGGGGAGCTCCCAGCAGAGACGCAGGAGAGCATGTGCAGTCCCCCGACTCAGCCTAGGTGCAGCAAGAAATTCATTAGGGGATCTCTGGCCCTGGGTGCCATCCGGGAGCATGTGTGTGCAGGGCCACTGGCCAGCCATGGCCCTGGGATGGCCTGACCCGTCAGCAGTGCTGACAGCAGGGGCTGGCTCAGTGACCATAAGGGGAAACAGAGGCTCTCCAAGGCCTCCCTGGGGCCCACACCCTGCTGAGGTCTTCATTCCCCCTGGACATGGAAGGGAGGTGGCTGAGTGGCCTGCAGCACAGGGCTCCTTCCCTGATCCTTGCAGCCTGGGGGGTCTCTGGCTCTTGGAACTGAGTCCTTAGATGCATAAGAAAGTGGCCAGTGGGGTCCTTACTTTGCCACACTCCAGTGAGGAGCACAGAGGGTGGAGCAGCCTTATGGCTGGGGGAGGGGTCCAGGGGCTCTGGGCGGGACAGCTGCTTAGAGAGAGGGGTGGGTCCGGTGGATGGCTGAGGCAGGAGGTCACTGTGGGCTCATTGGCCCCTGTCCTGCCCTGACCAGATTTGCTGTGACCACCTGGCTATGCCCATGGGGCTGAGGCCTGCAGTCCAGCCGTGGCAGGTTGCAGAGAACATCCGGGGCACCCTGGAAGCAGGTGCTTCTCCTGAGTCGCTCCATGTTTTGCTGTTTCCTGCTTTGGAAAGTGATGATTTTTCAAAACGTTCTCTTAAATGCAGTGGGGGCAGCGCACTGGAAGCATCCAGGCATGAAGACAGTGCCCAGGTCAGCGGGGCTGGGGGGGCTGGGCTGGGGTGCTGGCGGGCAGGAGACTGTGCTCCCACCGAGGTCTGTCCCTGGTGTGAGCAGAGCTGGTCGCGGCGGTTCTGGGGCGGAGCTTGCTTTTCCACAGAGGCCACTCTCCCCACAGCATGCCCGCCTGCCTTTATTATTACAGTTCAATGTTTTTCATTTTCCATGTTAAAAATGCTTGCGTTTAGTTTGCACCAACTGTTCGAAAAAACCCACCCATTCTAAAATCCAAATAGGATTTCATCGGAGTTACACAATAGCCTGGCAAAGGGCAAGTCAAATGAAATCAATGCGGTCTGCCCTGGCGTCCGCGGATTTCCCAGCCTGCTCCATTGCTAATCACTCCTCAAGCCTCCTTGGCGCCCGGCTTTATTGATTGCCTCTGAAGAAGAATGTGGAGGGGCGGTCCCCAAGGACACAGGGATGCCACTGGCAGGGGCAGAAACAGAGGCATCCTCTCCGGAGACCTGTCCTGCTGCTGCTGCTGAGCAGGACTTCGGGCCACGGCCACCCATCATGACCTCAAAGCTGGCCCCAGAGATCCCAGGACAGAGGCCCTGGGAGAGCATCACCTGCTCCACCTCTGCAGAAAGATGTCCCTGTGAGCTTGGGGTGTGGAGAGATGAGGGGAGGAGCCCTCCATGGATGCTAGGCCAGAGAGGTGTCCGTGTAGATGAAGCCTCAGATGGCTGACTCACCCCAGTTCTGCTACTCCAGTAGCTGTGTGGCCGTGGGCAGATTCTTCAAGCTCTCTGTGCCTCAGTTTCCCTTTCTGTAAAGAGGGATTTCATGTAGCTGCAGAGCAGGGTTGAGGTGAGGAGTCTGTCTGTGAGATGGAAGGTCTTAAATAACATCCACCAAAAGTTCACGTCTGCTCAGAACCTCGGAATGTGACCGTTTTGGAAATGGTGCCTGCAGATGTAATGAAATAGGGAGTTTGAGATGAAATCCTCTTGGATGAGGGTGGGCCCTAGACCCAAAGACTCACGTCTCTGCAGGACTAGGAGACAGAGGTGCGGGAGACTGGGGCCATGCCACCACAAGCCAGGGGCACCGAGGACTGCCACGGCCACCATGGAGAGAGGCCCGGGACAGATGCCACTGCAGAGCCTCCATAGATCACAACCCCCGCCCGCAGCTTACTGGCAGCCTTCTGGCCCTCCAAACTGTGAGAAGATGCATTTCTGTCTTAAGGTACCCCATTTAAATGGAGCAGGCTGGAAAATACATGGATGCTAGGGCAGATTGGGCACCTCATTACAGCAGCCTCAGGAGGCTCCTCAGTGGGCGTCTGTGGTCGACTTCTGGTCATTCCCAAAGTCACGTCCCCATCCTAAGCTCTGGGACCTGTGCACATGACCTGTTTTGGAAAAAGGGCCTTGCAGATGTGGTTAGCTTGAGGCTCTTGAGATGAGAAGATGATCCTAGCTTATCGGGGCCCATATCCCAGCTTAAGTGGCTCCACGAGAGATTCAGCACACAGAGGAGGCCGTGTGACCACAGAGGAGAGACTGGATACGGCCACAAGCCAAGGGCAGCGGGAGATCCCAAGGCTGGAAGAGGAGGAAGGAGCCTCTCTAGGACTGGCACGCTGACAGCAGCCACCAGAATGGGGAAAGAATCAGTTCTGTGCTCTCACACTTAGTGTGTCTTATGGCAGCCTCAGGAAACAGACACACCGTTTCTCATTCGCAGCCTGGTGTCTTCCCCCAGCCTGGCCTCTGTCCCCAGCAGGGGTCTCCCCACAGCCTGGGGCCTCCCCACACCCTGGGGCTTCCCCACAGCCTGAGGCTTCCCTACAGCCGGGGCCTCCCTGCAGACCAGGGTCTCCCCACAGCCCAGGGACTCCCCGCAGCCTGGGGTTTCCC
Source organism: Callithrix jacchus (assembly GCF_049354715.1). Taxonomy (NCBI): domain Eukaryota; kingdom Metazoa; phylum Chordata; class Mammalia; order Primates; family Cebidae; genus Callithrix; species Callithrix jacchus. The sequence goes on from NC_133515.1 coordinate 111,529,126, forward strand.
TACAGCCTGGGGCCTCCCCATAGTCTACCCAAGGAGCCAGGGCCATGCTTCCCCCTGGCAGGTGTGAGGGGCCCTAGGATGCAGAGAAGACACTCCATCCATCGGATGCGAATTCCAGCAGCGCTGGTGTTGGGGCAAGTTTCCTGGAGTAGTGGCCGTGGGAGCTGGCGGGGTCCCCTGACACCAGGCAGCAGGTGGAAGCTAAGACAGAGGCCAAGCCAGCTGGGGGCTTCAGGGAGATGTGCTGGGCCCACTCCACAGGCAGCAGGACCCTGGGCTCACTGTGGGCATTCAAGGAGTGGGTGGTAGGGCAGCCAGGAGGAGCTGGGATGGAGGTCATGGGGGGTCATCTCGGTGGGCAGAGCCTCAGGGCCCTGGGGTCGAGGGGAGTGAGGCTGGAGAGCCTGGCTGGCTGCGCTGGTGGGATGATGCCTCATGTGGGCCCAGAGATGGCCTCCTCCCACAGACAAGGGTGGGTGACGCGGGAACAGACTGCCTGTGATCAGGTTCCAGGTCCAATCAAGGTAAACCTCAAGGCGGAAAGGAACTAGGCGGGGGTGAGTGCAGTCCTCCATGTTGAGCACATGTGTGCATGTGTAAGTGTGTGCCCATGTGTGCTGTGCTGTGCCCAGAGCACCCTCAAGGCAGCCCGTCCGGGTCCGGCCCGGCCTGCTCTCTCAGCTCCCCACTGCCAAGCAGCACATGGTATGTGCAAAGGTAGCACAGATCCGTGGCACCGCCGTGAGCTTCAGTGTTAGATTTGGATTGGAATCCCTCCCTCTCTCTCACGTTAAACTGTGAGTCCTTGGAAAAGTTACCCAACGTTTCTGATTTCCACCTTCTTTCCCGTAAACCCTCCTGGAGTTGGAATGAGCCTTAAGTGAAACGCCATGTGGGAAGGGGTGGGAATGGAGGAGGCACCTGTCACCCTCGCCTTCCTTTTCTTTCTCTTGGCACTTGTGTTCTTCTGTGTCAAAGGAAAATAATAAAACCTGAAAATTATTTGGGGGGAAAAAAAGACTCATGCAAGTGCCACATAAACAGGAGGAAGCTGCTGGAGGAGAGATGCTTCGTGGTCTTGGAGAAGTTGGCCCTCGGCATAGCAGCTGTGGGAGCCTCCGTGGTTCTGGATCCGCACCAGCCAGAACTGTGTTCCAGGGAAAACTGCTTTTAATGCTGACTTACCCTCAACACTTCAAGGCCATGGAGCAGGGGAAACACCCTGTCCCATGCTCCACGCCCTTGGAGGGTGAGGTCGGCAGGGCCAGCATCTGCCTAGGCCGTGGCAGCCTCAGTCCCCAGAGAGCAGCCATGGCTGCCTGGAACCGTCCGGCAGAAAGCCACACACTGACCATCGGCAAAGCAGGGCTCCTCTGCAGGGGCTTTTCCGTGTTGGGTTCTTAAGCCCCATCCAACAGAAACAGGACGGGAGCCACAAATGGGCTCCACAAACGTAACTTCAAGTTTTCTAGTAGCCACGTCAAACACGTTTGAAGGGCATCTTAATTTTAATGATATTTTTATCTAATCTGCCATAACCAAAATTCCTATTGTCTTAACAGGTATTCAATATGAAATTATTACTGGGACTTTTAACACCTTTTAGAAGTGTTTCATCAAGTCTCTGCAGCAGCACATCTCAGGTAGGATGTGCCACGTTTCCCACACTCAGCAGCGGCTCCCAGCCTGGGTGGCAGGTGGTGTAGCCCTGAGCCGTGGGCAGGACTCTTCCTGGTCCTCCTGGCGGAGCATGGTGGTGCCAGTCGGGCAGTGCATGCTGGGGGACCACGGGCCGTGCTGGTCCTGGCTCTGCACGGTTTCTGTGACCCTCGGGATGTTGCCCAGCGTCTTTTGGGGATGGTTTCATTTCCGTAAGGTGCGAGGCTGACAGTACCTCCTGCGTGGCGTTGTGGGCATTTCAGCTGTGTGCAGTGCTGGCCTAATAACCTCAGGGACCCCTGGTCGGTCAGCCAGGGACTGCACCCACCTGACACCCTAGGAAGATGGTAGACTCGGGGTCAGGACTGCAGGAGCTGGTCCTTGGGGGTCTTGCAGCAGATCCCGGGGTGTTCCTGGTGTGGCTGCAGTGCACGTGAGGCCTCCCGTCCTGAGCCCCATGCCGGCCCCGGGGCCAGGGCTGCTGGGCACCGGTCTCTCAGGGCCTCCAGAGCTGGCAGAAGGCACCGCCCTGGGCCTGGCCACGTGCAGTGCGCGCATCCTGCTGTCCTGCCAGCGCCTGGTTTACCAACCCAAACCAAAGAATACGCCGCAGGGACTGCGTGCAGCCCACCAGGCCTCAAATACCGACTCTGGCCCTTCACAGAGCACGCGCTGTGGAACACGCGTGGAGCCAGCAGAGAGGACATCCCAGCTCGCGGGCTGGGGGCTTGCCGGGTGGGGACGGGGTTCAGTACGTGGCTTGTGACTTCCCACGAGGGTGATCCCACAGGACTTCGTGGACACGGGGGTGTTGAACGGCCCAGGAAGAACTGGGAGGATTCAAGGCGGGAGGGACCCGCCCCGGTGGGCGAAGTCAGGCTCCGGAGGCGGCTCCTCCTCAGGCAGGCGCGCTCATGTTTGCCGGCCATCGAGTCTGCACGTTATAAACTTGGTTACCGCAGAACGTTGTGTGAACAGTACTGTGTTCTCGAACACGCGCCGAGAACAGGCCGCGGCAGTGTTTCTGCAGCAGATGCCGAGGTGTGCAACGGGTTAGTCCGGTTTTTTCCTCAGTCCCGGAGGAGGACAGGGAGAAGGCAGCATTGCCCCTGAGCGGGCCAGGCCAATTTCAGCCTGAGCGATGGTGACAGTAACGACTGCTAAGAAACGAGATCACGACTTCACACGCAGAGCTTGACAAACGGCCGACGGTTCCTCCATCTCCTGGTGCTCAGGCTGGAGCGCACCAGGCACTCCCTCCACTCCTGAGTGCACATGCTGGAGAGTGACAGGCGTGCCCTCCAATGCTCCTGTTCCTGCTGGAGAGTGACAGGCGTGCCCTCCAATGCTCCTGTTCCTGCTGGAGAGTGACAGGCGTGCCCTCCAATGCTCCTGTTCCTGCTTGAGAGTGACAGGCGTGCCCTCCAATGCTCCTGTTCCTGCTGGAGAGTGACAGGCCCTCCCTCCACTGGGTGCACGAGCTGGAGAGTGAAGGGCCCTCCCTCCGATCCTTGATGCTCATGCGGGAGAGCGATGGGCCACCCTCCAATCTGTACGTGCTGAGTGACAGGCCCTCCCCTCCCTCCCGGCTTTTTCTCCAATCCTTGGTGCACTGTTGCAGAGTGACAGGACCTTCCTCCACTCCTCGTTCTTCTGCTGGAGAGCGACGGGCCCTCCCTCCAATCATTGGTGCACGTGCTGGAGAGTGACAGGCCTTCCCTCCAATGCTCCTGTTCCTGCTGGAGAGTGACAGCCGTGCCCTCCAATGCTCCTGTTCCTGCTGGAGAGTGACAGGCCCTCCCTCCACTGGGTGCACGAGCTGGAGAGTGAAGGGCCCTCCCTCCGATCCTTGATGCTCATGCTGGAGAGCGATGGGCCCTACCTCCACTCATGTGCTCTTGCTGGAGAGAGACGGCCCACCCTCCAATCTGCACGTGCTGAGTGACAGGCCCTCCCCGCCCTCCCGGCTTTTTCTCCAATCCTTGGTGCACTGTTGCAGAGTGACAGAACCTTCCTCCACTCCTCGTTCTTCTGCTGGAGAGCGACGGGCCCTCCCTCCAATCATTGGTGCACGTGCTGGAGAGTGACAGGCCTTCTCTCCAATGCGCCTGTTCCTGCTAGAGAGTAACAGGCCTTCCCTCCAATGCTCCTGTTCCTGCTGGAGCGTGACAGGCCCTCCCTCCACTCCTCGTGCTCCCTCCTGCTGGAGAGTGACAGGCCCTCCCTCCACTCCTCGTTTTTCTCCTGGAGAGCGACGGGCCCACTCTCCAATCATTAGTGCACGTGCTGGAGAGTGACAGGCCTTCCCTCCAATGCTCCTGTTTCTGCTGGAGCGTGACAGACCCTCCCTCCACTCCTCGTGCTCCTTCCTGCTGGAGAGCGACGGGCCCTCCCTCCAATCCTCCGCGCTTGCTGGAGAGCTGTAGGAGCTCAGCATCTTAGGGTGTTTGGGACTCAGTCCAGCGTGGTTTTGCTTTAGTTCCCGCCTAGACAGAGGAGCTCAGCAAACAGCAGCAGGTTTATTCTCGCTCATTTATTCAGAGGAAAGGTACTGTGTTTGAAAATGCACCAAGTACTGGAGAGAAGACAAAGGCGAAAGACCTCGGGGCTGCCTGTAAGAGGCTCAAGGTGTGGCCGGGGGTGAGGCGGGTAGCAGCTCCCCCGTGGCGATGGAGGCCTGGCGCCCACCGTCAGGGCACTGCCAGCAGCTATGACTGGGGTGGGGCTGGGGAGGGAGGGTCGATTTGGGCTTACCAGCCTGCTAGGGCACCCTGACCTCCGTGTCTAGTGGGAGCCTGGGCACTGCTGCCCGCGTTCACGCACAGCTGGCTGGGGACTGCTCTGAGCCACCGGCCTGGAAAGCACAGGCTCATCATCCACTGGCAGTTCCCGCGAGATGCCCGCAGTGCGCTGCCAGGTTTGTGCAGAGGAACAGCCTGGCATCTCACCCCTGAAGGCGGATTTGAAGGAAGACCCTCAAGGTGAAGGGCTTCTAATTACACCACCAGCTTTTCTGGGCTGGAAAAGTTTTTTTCTTTCTGAAGAGAAAGATTTTGAAACCTTCTCAGTGTCTGGCAGCCAAAACCTCTTTTCTTCTATTTTAATGCGTAATCTAGATTTCAGCAAATGGGTTGAGACTGTCTGGTAGATGCTGTGTTTGTATATTTCTTCTCTATTACAAAAATTAACAGATATGGCTTCGCCTTGTGCAGATGTTTATATCACAGTCCTTAAAATGAATGATATTTAAAGCTAGATATTTAGAGAATCCTTGTCAGAGTTCTCTCATAAAGTGAAGAAACGTTCAGGTACGTTAAGTTCTTTAAAAGCAGGAATAGCTCTGTATACGTGAAAGCAAAAGGCATGAAAGCACCCGTGAAAACCACGTGCCTGGCTTCAAACCGCCCCCAGCCCCTGCCCGCCCTTGCTTTTTCTGTGCTTGATGATGCTGCTGGTTCCCTCCGCGTGGGTGTATAAACCGCTGGAGAAAGGGTGATGGCCTCTCCACCACCAGGCTATCAGGGGTGTTCGGAGGGCATCAGGCCGAGGAGACTTGGATTGAGACCAACGCGCTTAGTTTTGGCTTGTGGGGAGGGCGAGGGGAGCATGGGCGGCCTCCTCCCTGCTGTAAATCTCGAATGAGGCCCCGCCGCAGCTCCCAGCTTTCCTCTGAGGATGGCCTCCAGGAACAAAGGCCCCGAGGCTGACCCCAGATTTCCTTGTCTATGAGCTGCGTTCTCCCAGCACGCCTGCCCCCTGCGTTCATGAACAGTGGCTGAGCTGCAGGGACTGTGGGGCTGAAGGCCAGCCAGCTGCGAGGCAGCTGTGGCCTGGGCCATGGCTTGGGATCAGGAAGACAGGCACCCAGACCTCACTTAAGTAGGAGTTTTATTGAGTCCCTCCATGTCACATTAATGCATTAGCTTCACGGACAGTTTCAAAGACTGGGTCACACTGACGTGGTGCGCTGGGGTAAGCTAGGCCAGCTTGAGGCACTGCGTGTTAAAGCTGTCCCCCTCCTTGCTGGCCACAGCCTCGAGCAGGGACTGTTTCTTCTGCATGCTCCGTGAGGACTCCAGCTCGTACATGGTGGTGAGGTTGAAGAGGACGCTCTCGTGCAGGTAGTGCCTGGGGTCCTGCTGCACCATGGCCTCCAGCTGCCGCAGGGAGTCCTTGAGCTTGCCCAGGTAGAGCAGGCACACCGCAGCGTTGTTGTTGGCCTGGGGAACAGCACAGGCACAGGGTCAGCCACGCAACCAGCTTAGACACCCGCCCTCCAGGCTTTGTGCTGGGCCCTGTGTCGGGGGTCTGCAGGTGGCGCAAAGCTGTGGGGCAGAGCACAGGTGGCCCGGCTGGGTCACGTCCCCCAGTAGCCATGGCCACTGCCTGGCGCCGGTGGACTGGAGAGTTTGTGTGCACAGGCACGCAGGCCCCTGGTGAGACGTGTGGGTGCATGCTTCTGGTGTCTGTGACAGGTGGAGGGCGGGGGTCTGCGGCATGGGGCTCTTACCACTGCGTTTGCTGGATCCATCCTTAAGATCTCCGTGAAGAACCGGTGGGCTTCCGCGAAGTTATTCTGCCCGAGGTAAAGGAATGCTCTGTAACACAGGCGACAGTGGCAGTTAGCGGGGAAGGCCCAGGAGCTGCTGTCCCCCAGCAAAACCCTCAGGGGCTCTGGACACTGCACAGACCCAGCGTGTGACCCTGCATGGCCTGGGGTTCCTGGTCTGCAGGCTGATGAGCTGCATTTTGCATTCAGGCTTACAAATTAAGGACTCTAGTTTCGATTAACTGAGATAGAGTAAGTTCACCTAAATGGCGTCCTGCTAAAAACGGACACCTGCTTCATTTCTGCTTTCTGATCTTGAGGGCAGGTTTTGCCCAGGGCGTGACTCCTCCTCACAAACGTGCACTGGCACAGAACTGTGACCTCTGCCACGATCCAGAATGGCCGCATGCTGGCCTTTACGCACGCATGATGAAAATGGGGGCGACATGAGCGGTACTCCAAAAAACAAGGGTTAATGTCGCCTTGAAAATCCACTTCTGTGACTAAAAGCACATCACCACAATTCACGAAACACCCGTGTACTTCCCGTGTCTCAGTTCTGAGAGACACAGGGCAAGAGAGGCCTTTAGGGAGCTTTCCTGCTCAGTCAGCGGGGCTCAAACTCCTCTGGGAAATAGAAAACATCTATTTAGTTTTAGAATATTTACCTGTTCATTAAAACCATGATTTTACCCTGTAGTCCGTCCAGTTTCTGTGTTACTTTCTCAACGTCCTGAAAATACTTCTCAGCTGTTTTTATGTCTCCAATCTGCTTTGACAAAATCATTTAGTCAGTTTAGTTGACAAAAGAAATATGAAGTCTACACCCATATGTTCAGTTCCCTAAGGGCACATCAGAATATGAAGACGCGGGTATGTCAGGCAGAGGCAAGCCGGAGTGACCATTTAGTAATCGTTACTATTTTGTAAGAAGACGAGACATTCACCGTACAGTGGAACGCTAACGGAGACCAAGCTGCCAGGGTCCCTGCCTTATTGGAAAGTCTTACAGTTTAGTCATTTCTACCTTTTGGAGTGAATTCTGGCAGAGCATTAAGTAAAATAAAATGAATAATAAGATGAAACATAAAATACTTAAAATATTGGAATAATATGAGCAGGCCCCAAGTCAACTTATGGGTTCTCTGTGGCTAGAAAAATGATAGGTGCCACCACATTTGCAAATTTCAAAGTAACATTTTGACCAAATAATACAGAATTCTGTAAAAACAAGCCAGACCAAACCCAAACTCAAACCCACTCTTACCACGTGCCAGGAACCCGCGGCCACCTGAAGCACATGCAGCTGGACAGGCGAGGCTGGCGGCCAAGGGGTCCTGGGGAGTGGAAAGCTGAGTGCCCGGCCCTGGCTCCCGACCCCACAGCTTGCTTTTACAAAGGCAGACTCAGGCCTTTTTTCACCTCCAGAAGCATAAGGAAGGGAATATATGATCTAAGCCTTGCAAGCACAGGTGAAAATGGAACAGTCCTGTCACAGCCCAGACTGCGCTCACCAGGGTGAGGACAAAGCTGCTTCGTGTCCCGGGCGCCGCCTGTGGGCGTCGGACTCTCCAGCAGCGAGCTCCACATCACAGCCGCGGCAGAAGCTTATAGAACGTGTCCTTTGTCCCTAGAGAAGCAAGCTGAAGGTGTCCGCTCACCTCCGTGAGGAGGAGGCTGAGGGGATGGATCGCTGGGCAGTCTAGTTGACTCAGACTTCCTGGAGAGCGTCTGTCCAGGATTACAATCGGCCTGCACATTTTCAGATGATGGTTCTCAGGGGTCTGTGGTGTTTCTGCATGTCTTCCAAGCACAGACGCTGACAGGGTTTTGTTCAAAGCATCCACACAAGGATGCTTGTTAGAGGACAGCCTTGTAAGCTAAACAGCATCCCTCTGGGGCGAAGGGCAGGCAGGCTCACCTCCCAGGAGCAAGGGCTTGGCGTTCTAAGTTCAGGATTCCTCTCCAGCACAGCCCACTGCCAGCATCATCAGGTCCTTGGTGAAGACCTGGAGGAATCAGGGCCCCATGTCCGGTGAAAAGAACGCCACTCTGGCTATACTGTGTTGCTTTGAGAAATATCCTTCATCTCTAACATCAGAATCTTACATGTTTTGCCAGCATGCAGGAAACTGGCAGCTAACTCCACAATTACTGTATATTGCAGATTCAGTAATATCTCAGGCCCTTCACAACTGCTGCTGTTACCCCACAGAAGATATACCGTATGAGGAGGGAGAAAAATGAAACAGAATGAGACACAAAATGCAGGTGTGCACAGACCACACACAGTGGCCTGTCCACCGCGGCCCTCGCCTGCAGTCTGAAGTGTCTCGAGTTTACTACTGTGGACTTCTCACTTGCTGACTGAAGAGAAACCAAAGGCCGTGTGGGCTCCACAGCGTGGCCCTCAGCTCCCACAGCTGCGTGTCCTGCATTCACGAACGTCCTGTTTAACAGGACAGTGTTTGATATTGATCCGAAGATGATTACAGCTCATAATCAAGACCGATCAAGATGAACACGTGCCGGCGACTGCGGCGAGTGTTTCAGACACAGCTCTCCTGCCCTCGTTAGCCTGTGCTGCAGATGCTGTCACCAGCTTTGCTTTCTAAATGAAACAGTGAGGCCTGGCAAGATGAGGCAATTTTCTGAGGTCACACAGCTAATTAAACATAAAAAGGCAAGTAAAAGTATTCTAGAATATGTAGAAAACAAATCAGTAAAAGACACTATTAAAAAGAAAAAACAGTGGCTGGGCATGGTGGCTCACACCTCTAATCCCAGCCCTTTGGGAGGCCAAGGTGGGAGGATCGCTTAATCTCAAGAGTTCAAGACCAGGCTGGAGAACAAAGTGAGACCCTGTCTACAAAAAAAAAAAAAAAAGCAAGCCAGGTGTGGCCTAAGCGCCTGTGGTCCCCAGCTACACGACAGCCTGAGGCAGGAGATCTCTTAGCCCAGGAGTTCTGTAGTGAGCCATAATTGTGCCACTGCACTCCAGCCTGGGCGACAGCAAGACCTTGCCTCAAAAACAAAACCCCAAAAATAATAAGTGTACAAACTAAGACAGAAAAAGAAAGCATAAACAAACAGAAATGTCCAAGGAGAAACAGCTGCAGGTGGAAAGAAGGAAATGGAAATGATGCTCAGAGCCTGGTCTATTCTATGCAAATCCATGACAAAGCAGGGACCAAGCACAGGTGGCTTTCTCGAAAATGAAATTACCAAACCTGCTTTTGAGAAGTCACCGGTACACACACAGAGCAGACACCAGCGTCACTTGTAAACACAAAACCCAGGGCAGTGCAGCCCCGGAGCTCCACCCTACTGGTTCTGTGCTCAGTGTTCCTGGGGCAGAAACCAGAGCTGTGTGCAGGGTCTGGCTCTCCCCTCCTTGAGAACTGTGATGGTTAATACTTAGTGTCAACTTGACTGGATTGATGGATGCAAAGTACCGTTCCTGGGTGTGTCTGTGAGGGTGCTGCTGAAGGGGCTAGCCATGTGAGTCAGTGGGCTGGGGGAGGCAGACGCACCCACATCTGGGTGGGCCCCATCACATCAGCCGGCAGCGCAGCCAGAATAAAGCAGGCAGAAGCTGGAAGAGCAGACGGGCCTTGCCTCCCGGCCTCACCTTTCTCCTGTGCTGGGTGCCTCCCGCTCTTGAATCTCAGACTCCAAGTTCTTCGGCTTTTGGACTCTTGGACTTACACCAGTGATTTGCCAGGGGCTCCCAGGCCTTTGCCACAGATGGAAGGCTACACTGTCGGCTTCCCTGCTTTTGAGGTTTTGGGACTCGGGCTGGCTTCCTTGCTCCTTGGCTTGCAGACGGCCTGTTGTGGGACTTCCTTGTGATCCTGATAAACTCCCCTCCGTATGTGCACCTCTCCTGTGAGTCCTGTCCCTCTAGAGAGCCCCGAGTAATACAGGCACTGAGGGGTGGGGGGCCACGGGTCTGCATCTGGCCTGCGCTGGATCCTCCCCTCCGGCAGCAACCTGGAGGGCACAGGTTCCAGATGATGGGGCCACAGGAGAGGGCAGCCTGGGTCGGGAGCCAGTGCGTGGAAAGAGTGCCCTGCACAGCTGCTGGGCCCCTGGGACTCTGCCAGGGCAGGCGAGGCCACTGCCTCCCAACCCAGCCAATCTCTTCTTGACCACTGTTCTGCACCTGGAGGCCCTCCTGGTGGTGAAGAGAGCTCCAGTTCTCAGCTCTTTCACCTGCTTCTCTGTCACAGTTTTGGGATTCCTCACCACCTTGGTGGCACAGAAGCCACTACAGATGGGCAATGGCCATTTTAAAGCATCCTCAAGGCAGAGTGTCCTGTAGTCCGTGGCTGTGAGCTGTTTCGTGGAGAGGAAGGCAAGAAGGATTCTTCTCTGTAGTGTGGGCGTCAGATGACTCGAAACCATCCAAAGCTAGCAGAGCTATTTTAACAGCCTCATTGGGTTGTTAGATGATATTAAATCTGTAGTCAGCTAGAAATCCTAGTTCTTTTCGTATTTACTACTGATAAACCGGAGTCACAGAAACCTGGGTCTGAAAGTGATACAGAAACTCATTTCAGCTGGGCCCAGTGGCTCATGCCTGTAATCCCAGCACCTTGGGAGGCAGAGGCAGCAGGATTACTTGAGGTCAGGAGTTTGAGATCAACCTGGGCAACACGGAGAGACCCCCATCTCTACAAAAAACTTAGCTGGGCGTGGTGCATTCCTATAGTCCCAGCTACTTGGGAAGCTGAGGCGGGAGGGCTGCTTAAGCCCGGGAGGTCAAGGCTGCAGTACGCTGCATTTGTGCCCCTGCACTCCAGCCTGGGCGACAGAGCCTGTCTCAAAACCAAACCAAACCAAACCAAACCCGCCAAAAAGAAAACTTGTTTAAGTCTAAATTTTCATGTTATAAAACATGCTTATCAGAAAAACTGTTACATTTGAACTGGGCAGATAGATCCCCTCAGGCTAATGTACATAAATGAACAAACACAAGATGCAGTCGATTTCAGAACACCTGGCTTCTCTTCCGTGTCTGTGAGTTCTCCTTCCCCAGCTCCTCTTCCCGCCCCACTGTGAGCACCACAGGCTGGCCCCAGGGGTCCTCTCCTTTCCTCAGACCCTCCCTCACCTGCTCTCTCCGCAGAACCTGAGGGCCTGCTGGGAACCAGGCGGAATGTCATGCATAAATTAGGCTGCATCAGGCAGAAGCCTCCTCTACTAGACAAGCTCGACCTTGGCTTCCTTCTCTGTCCTTGTAGAATCCAGTGTGAGCACAAATCCTGCCAAATCAGTTTAGGAAAAATCCCCGCCCTCAGTGTTTGGGCACCTGAGGCTCCTACCACCCTGGCCGGCTGTCAGCAATAACCCTATCAAGTCTGCTTGGCCAGAAACCCCTTCTTGATGCTTCCTCTGGGTAATTTTCCATCCGCTGACGCTGACCCCTACGCGATCCTTGGTTGTAAATTCCCACCTGTCCTCTTTGAAGTCGAAGTTGCATCCAGGCTCTCTCCTGCATGGAAGTGCCATGAATCATTTTTCCTTTAGTAAGAGCTCTTTATATATTCTAGATGTAAGTCTCTTATCGGATATAGGATTTGCAAATAATCCTTCCCATTCTGTAGGTTGTCTTTTTACCCTTTCTTTACGGTTTAAAGCACAACAGTTTTTACCTGTGGTAAAAATCCCATTTACCTCTTTTTCCTTGCACTTTGGTGTCACATCCAGGATGATGAGGCCTGACAGGGTGGCAGGGGCCTCGGGATGCTCTCCCCACCCTTTCCCTGGCCACAGCCGGCACACTCCATGCCTCAGGCTGGCAGCCAGCAGTCAGTCTCTTTTTCTGTCTGCAGCTCTCTGCTGAGCTATGGCTGATGCACAGGAACCTACATGTCTTCAGACTACAACCTGAGGGATTCTGGTATACGGCCGTGTGCATAAAACCACCCTCCTGGTTGAGACGGTCAAGGTGCCTGCACCCCGCCTGGAGCCGTATCCCTCCATAAAACACGCTCAGGTCTTTCCCAGCTTAACAGAGCCTCCCTGGCCCTTACTTCCCTTCCTCCATTGCGGTGTCTCTCCACCCTGCCCTGGGTCCCTGCCCTCTGGGAACTGGGTCAGAGTTGACCTTAGTTCTTTCTGAGGCCCTCTCAGCCACAGCGCTGACCGGTCCGGCGTCCCATCCCCATTCATCCTGCCTGGGGTGGCTGGTTTATCCCAGACTTCCCACCGCTCCTGCAGTGGCTGAGGCTTTCTCCTGCCTGATGACCTTTGGCTCTGCCTTTCAGTCCAGAACACTGAGGCCAGGGACTGACCACGACACTGTAGAACCGCCCTGTGCTCAGCTGCCCCCATGCCACCCACATGCCCCTCGTTTGTGCTTGGCTGCTGGAATTGCACATGGGCACCAAGCTACTTTCCTAGTCCAAGTGCAGTCCAAGACCCAAGTCAAGAGCTTCTGAGGAGGCAGAATGTAAGTGGGAGTGAGTAATTTGAAGAAGTATGAATATATCGCTGCTTCTGTTTGAAGATCGATTGCTTCTGCCCTTCCTTAATTGAGATTATGTGAGAAACTCCTCTGGAATACAGATGTCTCACATCTTGCTGATGACACAGATTTCTTTCAGGAGTGGAAATTCCCATCTGGCCCCACTCTCTCTCGTCCTAACCCCAACGCCCTTCTTTGTGGAAGGCGCCAGTGCCCTAGGGAGGCTCTGTGTGATGAAGATGAAGGGACTGTGGGAGTGGCCATCGCAGGCATGTGAGTTTTCAATAGACAGCTGTCACCTGGCTGGCTGGTGCACCCCTTCTGAGAACACTGTCCCTGCACCTCTTCTTTGTGTTTAAAATTTTGCATTGAATGTAGATGGCTCTAAAATATGAGCGGAAAACCGGAAACTCACTTATCACACCAACAGCTGCCAGGTTGAACGAGAAGACACACTGGCGAATGGCAAGGACAGCACAGCTGCCCCACTGTGAGAGGGCTCCGAGGAGCAGACTTTCCATTTTCTTATTTCAGAACAGATTCCACTTTTGAACAGCAATCCTTGTTCTTTCTGAGAAATTCATAGCCTAATTCTGGGCACTGAGCAAAGGGTCACAAATGGCTGTGTTCTTGGAGGGCAAAACCTGCCTGCTTCATCTTCCTTCTGAGATCCAGCGTCCTCAACAACATGCTGACCTGAAGCAGGAGCTTAGTGGGGGTTGGGTTTTCTGGACGCGCAGAGATGGCAGACAATGCGAGGCTGCAGGACTCCTCCTGCAGTGCCATGGCACACAGCGTCTTAAAAGATATCCCAGACAGCTAAGTATTGCAATCTTCATTTCCTTTAGAAAAACACAGAATTTGGCAACTTCGTTCGTCAGCAATAATAAAAATAACAGTGAGAGATGCAGATGGAATGGCCCGTGTTTGGGGCTTCAGTGGGTCCAGTCAGCCCATATGCCTGTCTTTCTCCACATTCTCCTTTGGCGAAAACTCCTGCCCAGAGGCAGTGCCCCCATCCCCTCCTGGGGTCCTGAGAACAGTGAACGCCAAGGGCTTCGCCCACGGCCAGTTTAGCACATTTCCTATGCTGGATGGGGGGCTTAAACCATGCTGTGGAACCTGAGCCTCCCTCCTGGACTCTAGCCTCATTGCCAGAGCAGTCAGCGTGGTCAAGCCACTGACTCCCACTGGAAGGAGAGGCACTTCCAGATGCAAAAGTGATTCCAGCAGCTACTTCTCAAATTGTGCAAAACATGGCTCGGAAATAAAACTTCTGAGATCATCTCCAGGGCAGTGAGGAACCTGAGCAGGCCCGGAGTACTGTGTTACTATAAAACTTCTGAGATCATCTCCAGGGCAGTGAGGAACCTGAGCAGGCCCGGGGTACTATGTTACTATAAAACTTCTGAGATCATCTCCAGGGCAGTGAGGAACGTGAGCAGGCCTGGAGTACTGTGTTACTATAAAACTTCTGAGATCATCTCCAGGGCAGTGAGGAACGTGAGCAGGCCTGGAGTACTATGTTACTATAAAACTTCTGAGATCACCAGGGCAGTGAGGAACCTGAGCAGGCCTGGAGTACTGTGTTACTATAAAACTTCTGAGATCATCTCCAGGGCAGTGAGGAACGTGAGCAGGCCTGGAGTACTGTGTTACTATAAAACTTCTGAGATCATCTCCAGGGCAGTGAGGAACCTGAGCAGGCCCGGGGTACTATGTTACTGTAAAACTTCTGAGATCATCTCCAGGGCAGTGAGGAACCTGAGCAGGCCTGGAGTACTATGTTACTGTAAAACTTCTGAGATCATCTCCAGGGCAGTGAGGAACGTGAGCAGGCCTGGAGTACTGTGTTACTATAAAACTTCTGAGATCATCTCCAGGGCAGTGAGGAACGTGAGCAGGCCTGGAGTACTGTGTTACTATAAAACTTCTGAGATCATCTCCAGGGCAGTGAGGAACCTGAGCAGGCCTGGAGTACTATGTTACTGTAAAACTTCTGAGATCATCTCCAGGGCAGTGAGGAACGTGAGCAGGCCTGGAGTACTGTGTTACTATAAAACTTCTGAGATCATCTCCAGGGCAGTGAGGAACGTGAGCAGGCCTGGAGTACTGTGTTACTATAAAACTTCTGAGATCATCTCCAGGGCAGTGAGGAACCTGAGCAGGCCTGGAGTACTATGTTACTATAAAACTTCTGAGATCATCTCCAGGGCAGTGAGGAACCTGAGCAGGCCTGGAGTACTATGTTACTATAAAACTTCTGAGATCATCTCCAGGGCAGTGAGGAACGTGGGCAGGCCTGGAGTACTATGTTACTGTAAAACTTCTGAGATCATCTCCAGGGCAGTGAGGAACCTGAGCAGGCCTGGAGTACTATGTTACTATAAAACTTCTGAGATCACCAGGGCAGTGAGGAACCTGAGCGGGCCCGGAGTACTGTGTTACTGTAAAACTTCTGAGATCATCTCCAGGGCAGTGAGGAACCTGAGCAGGCCCGGAGTACTATGTTACTATAAAACTTCTGAGATCATCTCCAGGGCAGTGAGGAATGTGGGCAGGCCTGGGGTACTATGTTACTGTGATAACCAGAGGACACATGTCAGGCACCCTGGAAGTCCCGGCCACATGGGGCTTTCCCACAGGTAACAAGGGTTGCTGCAGGCATCCCAGGGTGGGCAGGAGCTGATGGTCACAGGGAAGCTCACATGTCATGCATTTGTGCCTGCCCTGGGTTATTCAGTGACAGTCATCGGCTGTGCCCCATGCAAGGGGTCCATGAGAAGGGCTGACCTCTAACACCATCCTCTGTCCCGTGAGGGATTCCACAAGCAGGCAGCGTGCAGGAGACGGTGTGTGCATGTGTGCAGATGAGTGTCAGTGCATGTGTGAGCCACTGGGTGGGGGACAGGAGAGGACCAGTGGTTCATTGAGACTGCAGTCCCTGAGTTCACAGAGGCCCTCTTCAAATTCTGGCACCCCCATTATCTACGTGGCCTCCTGTAGCTGGATCTCACTGAACCGGGGACCTCAGTTTGCTGCTGTGTAAAACAGGCCAATCCCACCGTTAGGTTAAATGCTCAGCGCAGGGCCTGGCTCATGGTCCGTGGGTGCCTGTGGAAGGTCTGTGCTGTTCCCCTCTCAGCCGTCGTGCCTCTTTTCCCTGGCCCAGATTTGGGCCGTGACCTCAGAAGACCGAGAGTGAGGGGCGGAAGCTGCCCTGTGCTCGGTTGCAAGCGTGGAACTGATGGACAGAGGGTGGGACTCAATGCTCCCCGTGACCTTGCTGTCACCAAATGTTCCAGGAGAAGGCATTCCAGCTGCAAGGCCATTCTCAGCAAAGGGCGTCCTGTCCCAGCTTTGTGCCTCCCTGAGACCGCTGTTCATGAGGTTTGGACTTGCCTCTGTCCAGCAACACGATCCAAGGGCTCTTTCAGGCAAAGTGTCAGAGTGACCGTTACAGTCTGAGCTGAACCAAGACTCCTCACAGGTTAGTCACTGCTATTCTGACTGCAGTGGGACAGGGTTGGCTGCAAGGACACTGGATGTGGATTCACACTGAGCGACAGGCGCACGAGCCAGCGGGGCTTCCCACAGTCACACCGGAGTGCCTGGAAGGAGCCAACCCTCTTCATGGTCACACACATCTGAAATGGACTATTTTCTGCACTTTCTTACAGTAAAATGACTCAAAGCAAACACTCGCCCACCCAAGCAAGAACTCTGATCACAGGGCGTGGCTCACTCCTGGCTCACACCTGACCGGGCACAGGTACCTGCAGGGCGATCCGGCCGATGCCGCTGAGCAGCTGGGGCTCCTGCTCTGGGTAATATGTGATAACCGAATGATAGGCCTCCACGGCGAGCACGTAATCCTGCGGGAAGAAAGACACACTGAGGACAGCACTGTGGGCTTCACACAGTTGAAGAGCACGAGCATGTACAGATGCAGTGTGGAGAGGACACGCTGGCACGTGAGCTGGCGGAGAGGCTGGACACCAGCACGTGGTGCTCCGCCGCCCTCCCGACTGGTAAGGCTGGGATTCTGAGCCTGCATCGGGCAGGCGGTTTCCTGCCTGTCACGGGGGCTGTCGGGGTTTAGTTGGGCCTGAGGGGTCTGTTTCCTGCTTCCAGCTTCTCAACAGGGACTCGTATTTCACTTGGGCTGCACCTAACTCTTTCTGTCCCGACAGTTATGTGAATTGGCAAAGTCTGTCTTAGCTCCATCCTCCAAACACATAAGCCAAATTTTTAAAGCGTCTCTTCAACATTTTCCATGCTAGAAACTAAGGACAAATCTTTAAATGTAAAGAAAACTCACAAAACAGCTTTGCCGAGGGAGAGCATGGAGACCGAGGTGGCCCCCAGAGAATGCATGACTGTCATCTGCTCTCTGTGGAGACAGCTATGGGGGAACATTTAGGAACGTTCTGCTGGCTGCTGTGCTCGGGCCATCTGCTTTCTGCCAAGGGCCTTCTCTGGATCCCTCATGGAGCCTCCTGTGCCTGCCCAGGGGTGTGCTCCACTCTGCCCTGTCTGTAGTGGCCTCTGGCTGATAGCCTCTCCTCAAGGGCAAGGCCTGGCAACACCGTTTCACTGTCCATCTGCCCAATCACACCCGCCCATCAAAGGCACTTGGTGGATATAAGTGGACCCAGTCCTCCAAGAGTGAGCAAAGTGGTCTCAGAGCAGGGAGGTCTTGCCTAAGTCACGTGGGACACAGTGGAAGCTTGTCTCAAGCCCCTGCGAGCCCAGGCTCTCTCCAGGATGACAGTGATCACCACATTCACTGAGCGAGCTCCGTGCAGCCGCCCTGCACTAAATGCTTCCCTGCATTCTGGCAGAGCTGTAAGCACGCGGTCAACAGTTACTATGGCCACCAATGGTGTTTTTCTTCTTAATTATTCATCTATTTCTTTACTCTTCTACATGTTCCATTTCCTCCAAACTGGGACTGGAGTTACTGCTTGCTAATTGGGATGTTACAAAGAAAGACAGACAAGTACAATTCCAGTTTGGTAGGAAGAAAAAAAAAGACTGTCTCCAGTCTAGTACCTTCGAGTATAGCTCATTAAAAGGAATTTTATTCAAGGCCTGATGCTCATGAGGAGCCAGACAGCACATGCCTCGGTCTCCTTTCCCATGCCTTCCTGCTGCCTGCCACTGCTGTCTAGTTGTGTGTGTGTGTGAGAGAGCCCCCTTGCACAGGGGAGGGCTTCGTGACCTGGCACAGGGGCACAGACTAAGCTTGAGGTTGGAATGGATGTGACACCCCTGATGCTGCAGCCTGGGCTGGTCCTGCTCTGCGAAGTTTAGGGGAGCAGCCCTACCTTCCAACACAGGCTGCACCCACTGCCTAGCCCCAGCTCGGGGATAAGCAGTAGCTACCCCCCTAGGCTTCTCTGGGGAAGGTAGTGGGCTTCCGAGCACCCACCATGCTGAGCAGTGTGTGTTCTACTCCCACACATGCCCCCACCTTTGGTTTCAAGTAGACAAAAGGTGGGCTTTGACTTTCCTGTCATTAGCCCGGCAGTGTCACTGGGTCATTCCCGTGCTGCACTCCCACTGCTGATGCTCCAGGCTGAGACAGCCACCAAAGAGTGCACAGGGCGGGCCATGGTGGGGTGCAGCCCCTGCTGCTAGTGGGTGACCCTGTGGCCAGCCGCACTCCCCAACCACTCTGAGTGCTCGGGGCCAGAGGTGTTTCTGAAGATAATCTAACATGACAAAGGACAGGTTTTTTAAAAAACCAAGCCATGATCCTTGATGGGAAAAGTTATTTTAGGCATGGCTCTTCCAGAAGAGTGGGTGCACGGGGTTGGGATGCATTTGAGGAAGCTGGATTCCAGGCCGGAGGGCAGGTGGCAGAGAGGGTATCTCGGGGGGCCCCACACCAGCCGGCAGCCACTCCCACCAGCTCAGCGACAGCAGTGCTCGCCAGTCCCGCAGGTGTGAGCAGGATGTGAGTCCAGGCTGCAGAGGGAAAGAATCCTGGCAGACTTCAAGGAGCCCATCATCAAGTAAACCAGACGAGGAACTGGGACTGTGTCAAAGTTTCCTCAGGCTGAGAGTTACTCAATGCCTTGACTGAAGATAGAGGGGACACAGCCCTTTTCAGGGAAAATGGCCAAAAGCAGCTCTGCAGAGAGAGCTTAACCTATTCTCCAGATCACGTAGATTTGGCTTTGGAAAGGAAACGAACAACTTGCTTCCAAGGACAAGCCTATTTTAGCTCAATCTTCATCATTTCTTCTCAGCAGCCACACGTAAGTGGCTGTGAAACTAGACTGACAACCTTTCTGCCACCAGAAAGGACTTGTGCAGTGTAATCTCAGCAAGACAGAAGGTAGCTGATGCAGCTGCGTGCTCCCTTCCATGACAAGCGGAGCCACGGTGGGTGGTAAGGTGCAGAGTGGCAAGCTGCAGGGATGCAGTCGGAGGGAACTGGACCCCCAGGGGTGCCCGGGAGGGGATGAACAGGCCATCTAAGGTAGTGGGCACCTACATCCATATGGCTGCCAGTGCAGCTGCCCTAAGGCTACAGCGAGGCGTGAAGAGAGTGACATTTTCAATGCTTAATAATACACACCACTGCGCATTACAGCATATCATGCAGATATCCAGGGCTACAATGTATGAATATGTTCATCGTTAAGAATTTAAATTGATATTTATTTCAATGCAATAAAAATGTTATTCAAGATAATTAGATGGCTGATTAAATAACTCATTGTTAGCCTATACACTAATTTAATTAACAGGATACCCCTTATTATTGAGACACTCACTGCTGCAACACCCTGTATGCCCACTAGATGGCAAGAGAGCGCATATGCTTGGGTTGGCTTTAATCGCAAATTATTTACTCCTTTTTTTTTTAACTCATGAAAATGAAAGCTTAAGCTCAACTTTCAAATTAAATCACGTCCATTGTAAAAGTGTGTTTGCAATGCAGTAGTATGTTCTGTAGTGAGCCCAGCAATACAGGAGGAAGACTCACATTTGGAGCCTGGTGGTGCTGGGACTGCTACAGTGGACCTGTTCCGTTGTTTTCTATTCCTGTGCCTTAGAACGCAAAGAAAAGCTGCCAGTGGAGCAGGGAACTTTCCTCCCTGGGGAGTTTTAGCCCCATGATTAATGAAAATCAGTCCTGTGAATTTATAATTTGTTCCTCATGTCTGCATAAGAATGTTCTGGCAAGCTGGTGACTTTCAGGTGAAGCTGACAGTGTCCTCAGCAGGCAGAGGCCTACTGCAGACCGCCCAGGCTGCCAGGTGGGGGTGTCAGGGCTGGCCATAGGCAGCAATGGGAGAATGGCCTGTTTTGGGGGGCAGAGGGGTCAGGCTGGGTGCTTCAGGGTCACCTCCTGCCTTCCAGCACGGAGGCGCGGGGCAGGGGAGTGGGCAGGGGAGTGGGAAGGGGCCTGGAGAGGGAAGGGGGCTGGACAAAAGGGGGCAAGGACTAGAACCAAGTGGCTGTGCGGGCACCTGACCTCAGTGGGAATATATCAGGGGTGGCAACAGAAGTCAAACCTGCTCTGAGTAAAACCAGAGAACTTAAAAACCGTAATTTCCTTTAGCCAGTGTGTTGAAGGAGGGAAAGAGCTGTGTGAATACCAGAGCTGGAAGGGATTTCAGCGATCTCAGTTCTATGCCCTTATTTTAAAGGAGGAGGCTGAGGCTTGCAGCAGTTTGAGGCTGCGTCAGTCGTTTGTTACTGAGGACAAACAGGACGTCCTGAGTCTCCCTGTGCATCCAGCCCCATGCTGCTGCAGAGGTGCAGAGGCACTGGCCCTGCACTAAAGCTGGGGTGCGGGCTGCATGTCTTCCTGATGGAATGCCTGAGCTGCTGATGGCTGTGAATCTGTACCCACACCTGGCCCGCTTGAAGCAGTGCCCGGGGTCACAGTGACCTCTGAGGATGCTGTGGGGTCTGTGCATAAAGCAGGGCTGTGACTTTAGGGTTCGTGACAGAGCCCGTGAGCACAGTTCTCTCCACCTGGTAAACTGCCTGCTCCGCCTTTCTGAAAATCAAGCTCGGGAATGACCTCGGCTGCAGGAAAGCCATGTGGGTGTGGGAGGAGTTATGACCTCTGTCTTAGAACCGCCCAGGTGTTATGAGTGCTGCTCTGGGGATCTGCTGCTGCTGATTCTTGCAGCCACTCCCAGGGCTCACAGCTGGCTGCAGGGCCACCAGCTCCCTCATGGCACCCTGACGCCCAGTGTGGGAGGTGAGCCAGGCATGGGGTGTGTTCCAAACAAAGAGAGGAGCCAAAAACACCATGGCACAGGCTGGCAAGAGCCAGGAGACACGGAAAAACAAATGACAGCCTCAGTTCAGCTCCTTGATTTCTAAGCTGTTTCCCTGGGGGCTGAGAGCTCTGGGGTGACGTCCTAAGCAGGGGGTCTTATTGGAAAGCGTCTTCAGGTGTTGTGATCATCAATCATAAAATCAAAACCAAGAGGTGAAAAAAACACCCTCCAGGAAGACAGGGAGAACAAAGGACACCTTTTGGGAATGGAATTCAGAGAAAAGGGGGAAGATGAACAATGCTTTTCATTAAATCATTTAGACCCACATTTCAATAATGAAACCTGATCATGTAAATTCTACCTTCTGTTGAAATTTCTTGCAGTAGAAATGAAAGTAAATCTAGCCCCGGAATGTGCCGCTGGGCTCCCTGTTAAGCCAGTTCTTAGCTGGCTTCTCTGCACAGCTACCCACTTCCCATCCCTGCCAGCATCTATTAAACCAGCGGCTCCCTCGAGGCTCCCTCCGACCCCCTCTTCCAGACCACATGGCAGCCCTGCTCGGCCACCCACATACCTTCATCAGGAGCAGACAGTTTGCCATGGAGTACATCACCCGGCCCAGACGTGACCTCCACAGCCGGATAGAGGCTGCAAGGTAAGAGCAGCCTGTGAGTGCACAAATAAATTGGAGGCTCTTTCTAGCATCAATTACCAGGTCCTGTGAATTGTGATTTAACTTGAAAAGATCCCTATTGTTAATGCCAATGGATTTTTGGCCTGGAATGTTGAATGCGCTGCAGGTTGCGCTGAGGTAGAAAACACAGCACTTGCATTGGGAGCAGGGGTGGCTTTGGGAAGAGACCTTTGGCATCAAGGAGGCAGCACTGAGAACCAGGACGGTGGCTGGTCAGCACTGGCCCAGACACAAGGCCAAATGGCCCGACGAGGAGCCCCGGGGCCAAAGCCAGAACCCTGAGAAAAGGAGCAAAGCTGACAGAAACGACACTGCCTGTAGCTTGACAGGCCAGGAGGGCCACTGGCCAGGGTGGCCTCCAGCCTCTCGAGGGTGGCCTCCAGCCTCTCAAGGGTGGCCTCCAGCCTCTCGAGGGTGCCCCGTAAAAGGCCACCCAGAGGGCCCCACCCATACCCAGCCAGCCACAAGGCTTCCCCTGCCTCCAGGCCATGCAGGTGCTGATTCCCCACGGAGTGCCACGCCCTGGCCCAGAACTCAAGTGGCTGGCACACACTCCTCTGGGGACTCGGCACTCCGCAGCTGGCCTCCTTTCCCAGCCCCCGCTGCCACACACTGGCTGGCCGTGACCCTGAGCCTGGCCACCCCTCTGTGCTCTCCCCTGCACATCCGTTAGCAGCCTTCCCCCCACTGCTTCCCAACCTCAGGGCCCATCTCTTATAGTAGTTTTCAAACTGGCTTTGTAGACTTGTTGGGGTGTGCGGTGTGCAAAGGCCCCCTGGGAGCTGCCCTGGGGGGGGAGCGGGCTGACCAACGGCATCTGTTTATCATTGGGATGACCAGGAGGGAGGCACAGGTTGAGGACTGAGACTACTTCCTCCACGAGAAGTCCACACTTCCAACTGCCAAGTGCAAGGATGCTACCACAAGCAGCACCAGCCCCTGGGAGCGCTCCCAGCCTCCCTCATTGCCAGGCACTGGGAGCCACGTGTCCCTGGCTGCTTCTGAGGCTATGATTCAGGAGCCCAGAAGCTGACCTTCCTCCTGCTGCTGACACAGAGGGTGCACTGTGATATCACAATCACCCAGAAATGATGTATACTCACGGTGTGCTTCAGGAGAACAACCAGAAAAAAATTGCTAAAATTGAAAACTCACTTTGCCTTTCAGCAATTAAAACACACTAGCTTTGCATGCTCCCCTGTACCATTATTTCTGTGAAAAGATATTCTGAATATCTTCTCCTAACGGATGTAAACTAGGGACTGTCTCAATGAACCACATATTCACTCTGATGATCTCTGCAGACTCCTGCTCTGCAACCCTACCCTCCTTAGGAATGCTCCTCTGTGTGGCCTGCCATCTCCAGGAAAAGCCTTCTGACCTCTAGTAACTACATGCTCATTCCCACCAAAGCCAGAGCCCAGGAAGGGGTAAAACGGCCGGGTGCCAAGAATGCTGAACGGGACAGCCGCGAGCAGATGGCGATGGTGACGTCTCTCCTTCAGACCTTGTTACTCTGCATGCAATTAAATGACTAAAAAGAGAGTGCACAAGTGCACACACAGGCCCACACCACACACACATACACCATCCCCACACCACACATACACGTACAGTGCACACCGGCCAGCAGTTCCCCAGAAACCCCAGCACACCTCCGGAGCCAGAGGCAGCCTGGTCTGGACTTGACTTGCACACTGAGTAGGACAGAGGCCATGGGGAGGAAGAGATGACCAGGCAACCAGGACTGTGAGGGGACGCTGCCACCAGTGGTGAGGCAGTGAGGATAGGGTGGCGCTGACCGGGAGGAGCGATCAGGCCAGGTTTCCAGGCAGGATCGAAGCTCATTCCCTGAGCTGCAGCTGGCATGGCCTCACTGTAGAGATCAGCTCATGTCAACCCACCCAGTCCCCCAGACGGTTTCCACTGATCCAGGAAACTGCCCAGCTCTCTGGGCCTGCCCCCAGGCTCTGGCCAGCACCTGCTTCCTCTCCTGCTCCTCCAGAGCCTCCCTCCCCGATATGGAGGCCTCTTTGGGCCCTTGGGCTGGGCTGGGCCTTCCTCCCACCCACTCAGACCACCACTCGGAGCTTCAGGTTTCGGGCTTCATGCTTTTGTGGTGCAGGTGCGTCCTCTCCCCCGTGCACAGGGTGCAGGTCAGAAGCCGCACATTGCATCCACAGCATCACCCGCCTGGCTTCCCTGAGAAAGCAGTGAGCGGCAAATCCACGAATGGATGCGTGCAGTGCTGACTGCAAAAGGGAAAGGAGAACGAGAGGAAGCGAGAGGCTTGGGGCGACATCCCTCAGTCACGTCTGAGAAGCATCTAGTCAGAAGTCTGGCCGGCGAACCTTGTCTGCCCTCCAGAGTCACACTGCTCATGCTGCCATCTTCTGCGAAGCCTTGCTCCAAATTGGCCAGGATCTGCAACATTCCAAATGAGAAGGACAAAATCATGGGAAGGAATTTGTGTCTGGACTTTGTGATGATATATTCTCAGTTCAGCAAATTTCCCTGGATGAAAACAGTCTGTCAAGGGATGTTCACACAAACTTCTAAAAAATATTAGACATTTGATATTTTATTTATTGTAAATTGCAACTTTATTTTAGATTCAGGAGGTACGTGCACAGGTTGTTACCTGAGTATCCTGTGTGATGCTGAGAGTGGGGGTGCAGCTGAAGCCAACACCCAGGTGGTCAGCGTGGGATCCACTAGGTCGTTTTTCAACCCTTCCCCCAGCCCGCCCTCCCCCGCTGGTAGTCCCTGGTGTTTATCTTTTGCTTCGGTACATCCAGGTGAATCCGGTGTTTAGCTCCCACTTACGAGTGAAAACAGTCAGTACTTGGTTCTGTTTCTGTGCTGATTCACTTAGGATCACGGCCTCCAGCTGCATCCATGTTGCTGCAAAGGACGCGACATGGTTCTTTCTGATGGCTGAATAGTATTTCACAGGGTACGTGCACTATCTTTTCCTCATCCAGTTCACCCACAGGGACACATTTTCAACATCACCCTATGACATGGGGTGACAATGAATGGGCAGGGCCTCTGCTCCCAGCTGACGGTGAGGGTGGTGTTTAGGATGCTCTTGAAGTGTTTGCAGACATCATTCATAAAGAATATATTTTTTCAGAAAAGCATCAAGACCAGTGTTGTGGCTCAAGCCTGTAATCCCAACACTTTGGGAGACTAAGGCAGGCGATCACCTGGGCGCAGGAGTTAGAGATCAACCTGGAGGTGGCAACATCCCACCTCTACAAAAATACAAAAAACCAGCAGGGTGTGGTGGTGTGTGGCCTGTGGCCCTAGCTACCTGGGAGGCTGAGGTGGGATCACCTGAGCCTGGGAGGTCAAGGATGCAGTGACCAAGTGACCTCACCACTGCACTCCAGCCTGGGTGACAGAGTGAGACCCTGTCTTAAAATAAAAAAGCATCAAGTATGTCACCTGAGAGTGGTGATAACTCCTGTGAAAAGGTCAGCCCCATTCCTACCAGGCACTGCGCTTATGGCATTTTTAATGTACCAAATATGTTTTGAGCACATGGCACTTTCCACAGTCTTCGTTGCTTGGTTTGTAAATTTTGGGCACTTCTTTTGAGTTTTGGTTTTCTCTGAAAGGCGAGCTGCTGTTGCTGCTGTTATTTGGCGTAGAGAATTTAGATCATCTTGCCAATCAACGCTCCCCACATGACCAGCCCCAGGAGGCAAGGGTTTCTGTTCATGTGACTCCCTGGTCCCCACATGCTGAGGACAAAGGCGGACTCTCTTCACCTGCAGGGCTGTTACTTACTTAACATCAGACGGAGAACAACGTGCTATGAACACGGAGGACTTTTCCTCTTAACCGTTATCTTGGGCTACCTTGATGACTCAGAGGACAACCTGGGGTTCAAAACTGCAACCCTGAAAACAATCTAGCCAGTTTAAACTAGGTGAACTGACATTCTTCAGTGAATCTGTCTTCTGACGAATAATCACAAGAACAGAAACTGACAAAGAAGAAAACCTTGGTGTTACCACGAATTAACCCCCCTCAACCCTCGTACACAGTTGGTGGGAATGTAATCAGTGCAACCACTATGGAGAACAGTTTGGAGTTTCTACAAAAACCTAAAAAGAGAGCTGCTATACCACCCAGCAATCCCATGACCAGATATATACCCCAGAGAAAGGAAATCAGTCTATCGGAGAGATCTCTGCATGCCTGAGTGTGCGCCAGCACCGTTCACCACAGCCACGACTTGGAAGCAGCCTAAGTGTCCATCAACAGATGAGGGGATAAAGGAAATGGCCACATACACGATGGAGTACTATTCAGCCATAAAAAAGAATGGGGTCCTGTCATTTACAACAACATGGATGGAACTGGAGGTCACTGTGTTAAGTGACATATGCCAGGCACAGAAAGATAAACATCGTATGCTCTCATTTATCTGTGGGGGCTAAAAATTAAACCATTCAACTCACGGAGATGGCAAGTAGAAAATGGTTACCAGAGGCTTGGAACAGCAGTTGGGGATGGCAGTTGAGTAGGGGTGGGAGTGGGGATGGCAGTTGAGTAGGGGTGGGAGTGGGGATGGCAGTTGAGTAGGGGTGGGAGTGGGGATGGCAGTTGAGTAGGGGTGGGAGTGGGGATGGCAGTTGAGTAGGGGTGGGAGTGGGGATGGCAGTTGAGTAGGGGTGGGAGTGGGGATGGCAGTTGAGTAGGGGTGGGAGTGGGGATGGCAGTTGAGTAGGGGTGGGAGTGGGGATGGCAGTTGAGTAGGGGTGGGAGTGGGGATGGCAGTTGAGTAGGGGTGGGAGTGGGGATGGCAGTTGAGTAGGGGTGGGAGTGGTGGTGGGAGTGGGGGTGGCAGTTGAGTCGGGGTGGGAGTGGTGGTGGGAGTGGGGGTGGCAGTTGAGTCGGGGTGGGAGTGGTGGTGGGAGTGGGGGTGGCAGTTGAGTCGGGGTGGGAGTGGTGGTGGGAGTGGGGGTGGCAGTTGAGTCGGGGTGGGAGTGGTGGTGGGAGTGGGGGTGGCAGTTGAGTCGGGGTGGGAGTGGTGGTGGGAGTGGGGGTGGCAGTTGAGTCGGGGTGGGAGTGGTGGTGGGAGTGGGGGTGGCAGTTGAGTTGGGGTGGGAGTGGTGGTGGGAGTGGGGGTGGCAGTTGAGTTGGGGGTGGGAGTGGGGATGACAGTTGAGTGGGGGTGGTAGTGGGGATGGTGATGTGTACCAAAAACCAGAACAAGACCTAGTATTTGCTAGCACAAGGCTGACTATAGTAAAGCAATTTAAGTACCTTAAAAACTGGATTGTCTGGAACACAAAGGATCAATGCTTGAGGGATGGATCCTACACTTACCCTGATGTGATTATTACACATTGCCTTCTTGTATCACAATATCTCACGTAACCCCTAAGTATAAACATCTACTATGTACCCACAAAAATGAAAATCTATTAAAGAAAAGGAAGCTGACTTCCTTCAGGCTGGCATGGAGGGAGCCCAGGAAGAAAGTGGGGGGACACCCACTGCAGAGGCAAAGCCGCTGCACCAGCCAGACCTGGCAGTTCCCCAGTCTGCGGAGCTTTGAACACTCCCACTGGTGGTCCCCGGGGTGTGACACACCAGGTCAGCCAACTCCTGCGCTTGTTCCGTGCGCTCCCCACGAGCTGGGTCTCTGGGCCTGGGTGACCTCTCCACGCAGGGGGTCTCTACAGGCCTGGGCGACCTCTCCACACAGGGGGGTCTCTACGGGCCTGGGTGACCTCACCACGCAGCAGGGTCTCTGCGGGGCTGGGCCATCTCTCCACACCATGGGTGATCTCTCTATGTGCTGAGTAGAGAAGAAAACCCTGTGGAAATGCCCAGAACTTTGTAGTGAGCATGCAAGGCCTGAGAGAAGACCTGCACCCACAGGGTCGTGGTGGCCTCTGCACAAGCTGTGCTTCGCTGGTGCTCCCTGCAGGCTGTCATGGCTAATGAAGGGAGGAGGAATGAGGTTCCTCAAAGGGCAGCAGGAAGAGAAAGGTCTAGAAAGAAGGAAAAAAAGTTTCCCATCCCAATGAAGCATTAATGCAGGCAGAAACAGAAGCTCCGTTGTAGCAAAGGCATCAAAAGCAGCGCATGTGAGGAAACGGGAGCTCCACCTGCAGCAGCTGATTTCAGCCCAGACCCACCTACGCAGCTGCCCAGGCGCATGGGTCGGACACGGAGACACCAGCAGGCCACACCCCTCCTCTGAAAAAAGCACCTCCTGGCTGGGGCAGAGGGATGGATGCACAAGTGCCTGCAGGTATCTGAGTCACTGAGGTGCTGCGGCCCGAGGAAGGGACAGCTAGAGAAGGCACCTATCACTGACACCAGCACAGGCACATCAGACACAACCCTCTGATCCTTGGTGACTATTGTTTTGTTTGCAGGGTGTGTCATTTAATGTCAATTAAAAGGTCCCAGTGTGGTGCAGAAGAGCATCCATGAGTGAACGGGACACAAACAGCAGTTCACAGTTGGTAGCTTGTATTGCTGTCTAGAGACAGTTGTCTGGCTTTATAAAGTAACAGTACATTGATTTACAAAAGGTTATTTCTATAAAGGAAAGTGACAGACACGCTCTCAATCCAAAGCCTGAATTATTTAGGAAATGCAGTTATTGAAAAAAAAAAAAAAGCCCGACAGTGTGCCGTTTGCAAATGTGGCATGGCTGGAATTTCCTCCTTGGTTCCTTTTGCCCCAGACAAAAGGACCGGACTCCAGGGTCTGTATCAGAGACCAATCAGCAGTCCTGTGTTTGTTTCCCAGAAGAATGAAGGCCTGACACACCACACCCAGCTCATTCAGGAAGAGGCTGTGAGGAGCAGGGGTGTGATATGAAGCACAGACTGACAGAACACCCCGTGTGCCAGATCACGTCGCCCACACCTTCCCTGCAGGAAGCCACTGAGGACCCAGGCGAGGGCTTAGGAGGCAGAGGACAGAGATAAGGTGACAGTTCAAAGTGCTTCAGGAAGATGCACAGAGTGGTGATCGACCGACAGCAGGGGCAGAGGGACTGCAGAGGGCAGAGTGACCGCGGGGGCGGAGGGACTGCAGGGGGCAGAGGGACTGCAGAGGGCAGAGTGACTGCAGGGGCAGAGGGACTGCAGGGGCAGAGGGACTGCAGAGGGCAGAGTGACCATGGGGGCAGAGGGACTGCAGAGGGCAGAGTGACTGCGGGGGTGGAGGGACTGCAGGGGGCAGAGGGACTGCAGAGGGCAGAGTGACTGTGGGGGCAGATGGACTGCAGAGGGCAGAGTGACCATGGAGGTAGAGTGACCGCGGGGGCAGATGGACTGCAGAGGGGAGAGTGACTGCAGAGGGCAGAGTGACCGCGGGGGCAGAGGAACTGCAGAGGGCAGAGTGACTGCAGAAAGCAGAGTGACCGTGGAAGCAGAGGGACTGCAGAGGGCAGAGTGACCACAGGGGCAAAGGGACCGCGGAGGCAGAGGGACTGCAGACGGCAGAGTGACCGCGGGGGCACAGGGACTGAGAGGGCAGAGTGACCGCGGGGGCAGAGGGACTGCAGAGGGCAGAGTGACTGTGGGGGTAGAGTGACTGCGGGGGCAGAGGGACTGCAGACGGCAGAGTGACCGCAGGGGCACAGGGACTGAGAGGGCAGAGTGACCGCGGGGGCAGAGGGACTGCAGAGGGCAGAGTGACTGTGGGGGTAGAGTGACTGCGGGGGCAGAGGGACTGCAGATGGCAGAGTGACCGCGGGGGCACAGGGACTGAGAGGGCAGAGTGACCGCGGGGGCAGAGGGACTGCAGAGGGCAGAGTGACTGTGGGGGTAGAGTGACTGCGGGGGCAGAAGGACTGCAGAGGGCAGTGACCGCAGGGGCAGAGGGACTACAGAGGGCAGAGTGACTTCAGGGGTAGAGGGTGGAAAGCGCCGGGTGCTGGAGGCACCTTCCTGCAGCTCCCAGCTGCTCGGAGCTGGAGCTCCGTGGAGTGGTCTGGTCAGGCCCTGGCAGCGTGGTGGTGCTCAGCGCCTGCTGGGAACTACCAGGGATCATACACTTCACAGATGGGGGCCCAGGATGGTTTTTAAGCACAAACAGCATTCTGTTTGATTTCACAAAAATCAACCTGTGGCGGAGGCAGCATCGTGCCTATGTGCAGGGCCCTTCACGTTTTCTACACACAGTGAAGTGCTGCAGTGACAAGAACAGGGATGTCCCCGACCAGAAGGCGTGGGTTCCAGTTCAGGCTGACTGTCAGTGTGCCTTCTCTGACTTCCTATTTCCTTATGTTCCAACTTTTCCGCCTGCCTGTATTACAAGTCATGAAACTCCAATGAGAATGGACTTGAAGCATTCTGTAAGCTTTAAAAATGCTGAATGGAGAAGCAACCGGAAATGTAAACATTTCAATGCCTCAGTTTTCTCTGTGGCTTCTCTTTCGCCATCATCCCTGTGCTAAACTGAAAGGTTTTGGTGTGTGGGATTGGGGAGCAATTAAATCAATGTTGCACTGACTATTACATATTAAGTGGGCCTCTGAAACTTCCAGGAGCTTCCACACTCTGAGGTTTGGCTGCCCAAATCTGAGTCGCTCTGCCCCCGCGGTCACACTGCCCCCGTGGTCACTCTGCCATCATGATCCCTCTGCCCCCAAGGCTGAAGGGCAGGCCTCTCGGAGTCCATGAGCTTCCCAGCATGAGCCGCATGCCCGAGCCTGTAGCTGGTGGGGTGAAGTGCAGCTCACAGCTGCCGGGCTGGGCTGGGGTGGAGGCAGGAAACCACCCTGCAGGGCCAGGAGAGGCCAGTGCATTCTGAAGTGGAACGGACCCCAGCTGACGGCCACTGTGGCCACGTGTTCCTCAACACTCCTCAAAAGGAGAGCCTCATTCCCATCCCTGCGTGTGGGCTGGACTTAGTGACCAGGTGGAGGGGACATGGAGGTCTCTGAGACCAGGCCCCGCAAGGCACAGTGACTTCCTCCTCTTCGCTCCCTCTCTGCAGGGAGCCAGCTGCCATGCTGTGCGACACACGAGAAGCCCAGGAACCCAGCCTCTCACCAACAGCAGCAGAGCTCAGTGGGTACAGGAGGGAGCCCCCAGAGCCCAGCTCTCAAGCCCCAGCCAAGCCCTCAGGTGGGGCAGTGCGGCCAACATCATAATGGCAGCCTCAGGACAGGCCTGAGCCAGAAGCTGCGCTGGACTCCGGACCCACAGAAACAGCAAGGCTGTGCATCCCTGTGGCTACAGCTCTCATCCGATGCATATCAACTGACGGTGAACACGCAGGCACAGCCAAGTTCCCCAGCACCTTCCTTTAAGGCTTTGCATGAGGAACAGTGTATTGAGAGCAATGTACTGACATACTTGGGAGGTTTAGTTTTGTTTAATTTGAAAATTCTGGGCTAGACATAGTGGGTCATGCCTATAGTCAGTTCTAACATTTTGAGGTGGGAGAACTGCTTGAGTCGAGGAGTTCAAGACCAGCCTGGGCAACATAGTGATATCCCATCTCTACAAAAAGTTTAAAAATTAGCCAGGCATGGTGGCACATGCCTGTAGTCCCAGCTACTCAGGAGGGCAAGGCAGAAAAATTGCTTGAACTTGGGAGGTCACGGCTGCAGTAAGCCATGTTCATGCCACTGTACTCCAGTCTGGGTGACAGAACAAGACCCTGTCTCAGAAAAAAAAGAAAAAAAAAAAATTCTGAACTGGGTTCTTCAGTGGGCGTCTTAGCATGAGCTCGTCTCTGAAAGTGACTGTAACCGTGTGAAGACACAGCTTGGAAATGCATGGAAGAGGAGTTTGGAGACAGTAACAGAAGGAACAGCTGTGGGGCTGAAGAGACCACCCAGACTCGGACTGTGCTGTCCACAGAGGGGTCTGTTTGGTGTGGAGGGGCTGCAGCCAATCCCATCATGGGGGATACTGCACTGGGCATGGCGTGGCCAGTCCAGGGAGGAACAGGTTTCAGGCTAACAAGGTGGACAAACATCAACATCCACCACAGTACAGGAGGGAAGATCAATTATTCAAAGTTAAAAACCTGCTGGTGTTTTGTCCAAAGAGTGAAGAAAATTATATGCCTTGAATGAATATCCCAGCTGCTTGACTTCATATATAACCACTACCGCTTGATCTCAAGCAATATTTAAAAAGGCAATTTGTAACCTATTCATATTTAAAGAGACCCAAATCTGTGTTCTCATCATATGCAACTATCCGGGAGGTGGTGAAGCAGGTTTTCTGGCTGCGTAACCGAGGCCTTCCTGTGGAAAGTGCTGTCTGCAGGAGGCCTTGAGGAAGGAGCCTTCACGCCTGTCCCTTTGGTGGCTGTCACGGGTCGTGGGGTGAGCATGGGAAAAGTTTAGGGAACTGATTTTATTCCTGAGGCATCTAGTATACAAAGCCTGAGAAGTTGGCACTAGGACCTGAGGACTTCCTAAGTGGACCCTTCTGAGTCTGGACTAAAGGCTAGAGCAGGTCTACTCTGGAGGGCCTTAGATTGAGTCCGGACTAAAGGCTAGAGCAGGTCTACTCTGGAGGGCCTTAGATTGAGTCCGGACTAAAGGTTAGAGCAGGTCTACTCTGGAGGGCCTTAGATTGAGTCCGGACTAAAGGTTAGAGCAGGTCTACTCTGGAGAGCCTTAGATTGAGTCCGGACTAAAGGCTAGAGCAGGTCTACTCTGGAGGGCCTTAGATTGAGTCCGGACTAAAGGCTAGAGCAGGTCTACTCTGGGAGCCTTAGATTGAGTCCGGACTAAAGGCTAGAGCAGGTCTACTCTGGAGGGCCTTAGATTGAGTCCGGACTAAAGGTTAGAGCAGGTCTACTCTGGAGGGCCTTAGATTGAGTCCGGACTAAAGGTTAGAGCAGGTCTACTCTGGAGAGCCTTAGATTGAGTCCGGACTAAAGGCTAGAGCAGGTCTACTCTGGAGGGCCTTAGATTGAGTCCGGACTAAAGGCTAGAGCAGGTCTACTCTGGGAGCCTTAGATTGAGTCCGGACTAAAGGCTACAGCAGGTCTACTCTGGAGGGCCTTAGATTGAGTCCGGACTAAAGGCTAGAGCAGGTCTACTCTGGAGAGCCTTAGATTGAGTCCGGACTAAAGGCTAGAGCAGGTCTACTCTGGGAGCCTTAGATTGAGTCCGGACTAAAGGCTACAGCAGGTCTACTCTGGAGGGCCTTAGATTGAGTCCGGACTAAAGGCTAGAGCAGGTCTACTCTGGAGAGCCTTAGATTGAGTCCGGACTAAAGGTTAGAGCAGGTCTACTCTGGAGGGCCTTAGATTGAGTCCGGACTAAAGGCTAGAGCAGGTCTACTCTGGAGAGCCTTAGATTGAGTCCGGACTAAAGGCTAGAGCAGGTCTACTCTGGAGGGCCTTAGATTGAGTCCGGACTAAAGGCTAGAGCAGGTCTACTCTGGGAGCCTTAGATTGAGTCCAGACTAAAGACTAGAGCAGGTCTACTCTGGGAGCCTTAGATTGAGTCCGGACTAAAGGCTAGAGCAGGTCTACTCTGGAGGGCCTTAGATTGAGTCCGGACTAAAGGCTAGAGCAGGTCTACTCTGGAGAGCCTTAGATTGAGTCCGGACTAAAGGTTAGAGCAGGTCTACTCTGGGGAGCCTTAGATTGAGTCCGGACTAAAGGCTAGAGCAGGTCTACTCTGGAGAGCCTTAGATTGAGTCCGGACTAAAGGTTAGAGCAGGTCTACTCTGGGAGCCTTAGATTGAGTCCAGACTAAAGGCTAGAGCAGGTCTACTCTGGAGGGCCTTAGATTGAGTCCGGACTAAAGGCTAGAGCAGGTCTACTCTGGGGAGCCTTAGATTGAGTCCGGACTAAAGGTTAGAGCAGGTCTACTCCGGAGGGCCTTAGATTGAGTCCGGACTAAAGGCTAGAGCAGGTCTACTCCGGAGGGCCTTAGATTGAGTCCGGACTAAAGGCTAGAGCAGGTCTACTCTGGAGGGCCTTAGATTGAGTCCGGACTAAAGGCTAGAGCAGGTCTACTCTGGAGGGCCTTAGATTGAGTCCGGACTAAAGGCTAGAGCAGGTCTACTCTGGAGGGCCTTAGATTGAGTCCGGACTAAAGGCTAGAGCAGGTCTACTCTGGAGGGCCTTAGATTGAGTCCGGACTAAAGGCTAGAGCAGGTCTACTCTGGAGGGCCTTAGATTGAGTCCGGACTAAAGGCTAGAGCAGGTCTACTCTGGAGGGCCTTAGATTGAGTCCGGACTAAAGGCTAGAGCAGGTCTACTCTGGAGGGCCTTAGATTGAGTCCGGACTAAAGGCTAGAGCAGGTCTACTCTGGAGGGCCTTAGATTTTGGGAATCCGTGGACCTTCCAGCCCCACCAGGGCTTCCTATGGGACCTCTTCAAAGTGAAAAGAGGTTTCCTGGAGCTGCCCCAAAGCTCTCAAAGAATCATGAAACACCGACCACATGCCAGGGACTGTGTGGTGTCACTTACATGTGACCCTGGCCACCCTGGATATTAGCAATGTTCCTTGCTTGCAGAAAGGAGGCTGAGGTGGACCCAGGCTGGACAGCTGGTCATGTAGCTGGCACGTCAGAGTGGACCTGGAAGTTTCCAGATGGTCAGACTGACTCCAAAGCCACTTTCACAACCACTGCTTTTGGGACAGTGTCTTCTGGGCCCCTCACCCCTTGAAAATATACTTTCTTCTTTCTACTCAGATCATACATTGCAACATCTCAGAACTGGCCATGATGAACTCTAGAGGTCTCTGAAGGTGTGAATTCCACTGCCAGCCAAGTCAAGACATTCCTCTGGGGAGCCCCGATGCCCAGTGCTGCTCCGCTCCGTCCACGCTCCTGCTTGCAGGTTCTGAGCACACAGGAGCTTGAGCTTCAATGGCAAAGAGCAGGGACTTTGCCTCAATGGACAGCTGTCCTCACTCGGCCTTTCTTCTCTCCACCTGCCAATCATTCCCATGTCATCTGATTAAGCCACCATCACTCTGTTCTCTGCAGGAACAGCAGAAAAGTAGGGCGAACAAACCCTCTGGGTCAGATGTGGTGACGGCGGCAAGTGGCCGCTGTCGGTGTGCGGGCCCTGAGCGCTGGCCCTGATGGTATTAGAGGCCCGCCACGCCTGTTCTCGCTTGTTTCTGACTTTGCTTACAAATAAAACAACAAAACTGAAGATCTCCATCTGTCAAAACCCCTTTTAGAAAAGACATGAACTCTTCCTACGAACAAACTCTCACAACTACATTAGCAACCATCAAGACAGAAGCAAGCTACACGAACAGCGTTGAACACATTTCTTTTCCAGAGTGCACGAAGATGTACCTTTTCCTCTGCCTCCTCCTGCTGTTGGGAGTGAGTCTGCAAAGAAGCAGTTCTACGAACATGGAACTCTCAGCCAAGCTGAGCTGGAAAGGCTGGGAGCCTGCAGAACTGCAGGGAGGATGAAGCCGAACTCAAGACTGGGCGGGTGCATGCAGGTGAGTGAGGAATGAAGCTACAGTTGAACTGGGCAACACTACGTATGATGTCTACTTAGGCAAATGGCTTTTAGAAGTGTGTTTGCTCAGCTCTTTCCCCAAGGGTCTGTGACACTCTCTCAGGACCAAGAGGGAGACAGCCTACAGGGGACGTGGGAGGAGCAGGGTCAGAGGATGGAGGCACTGATTTTAACAAGCCACGGCAGCATGGGAAATTTCTTTTAAATCGTGGTGTATTTTCTTCTTCACTGATGAAATCACACTTGCACCAAACATTACTGATTCACTCAGTGGCTCAAAGACTACAGATAAAATGAAGTACCCTGAAGTAGTTTGTGAAGATCATAACTCCTAAAATGGGGCCCCATATGAAAACTCACACATGGTTCTAATCTAAAACACATGTGCTGAACAGACTCCAATCAGTCTTTGGGGTATGTTCGACACGGGAGCAGTCTGCCCGAGAGTCCCGTGGGGCTCCACTTTCTCGGCACGCCCTCCACTCCCCGCCCCCCGCCCTCCGCCCTCACGTAACCGGCTGTACTCGGGCTTCCTTTATTTTCGCTCCGGCCCCATGGTCCTCATTTCTTCAACAGCAAAAGGTCTTATGAGATAAGACGAATACATGCGTTAAGTGAGACGTGGATAATAAAAGGGGAATTAAAATGACCTTTCATCACATTGTCTACGCCACTAACACACGGGGACATTCTTCCGCCGATGAGTATCACTTATTTCATCACGGTCACACTGTAACTACAATTCTGGCTTTGAAATGAATGTGATACCACCAGCACTTCCCCACGTGGGGGGCTGTGCCACGCTTGACAGCCGGCACCCTGACCAGCCTCCTCCTCTGCTATCTCAGCAGCTACTGCATCTCAAACCACAGGACGCTCAGGAGCCGCAGCCTGGAGATGACTGGGGCGGCTCTGTTCTAGCCTCTCCCCTAAGAGCTGAATGTCAAGCTCCACCCTGCATGAGGCCTGGTCTGAGCGACACGGGCGGCACTGCTGCCCCACTCCCAGCCACTCCCACGGCCTCCCGCGCCTCACTCTGCTGTCACCGAGAACTGCTGCTTTTCCTGTGGGAAATCCATGCTGGGAACTGAACCTGACAAGACTCGACTTCTGCTGGAGTGGCAGTGATCAGACAGCAGGGCTCAGCACACTTCTGTACAAATGGCAGTGCGTTCATCTTCTGAGCAACCTGAATGCTCTGCCTGACTTGATCACTACAGCATGAAAACCTTCCGCCGTGCTCGCGTGGCGCCTGCGCTACTGTTTACCCCCTTCTAAAGCATTTGATTCTACAGTCATTCCTGACCTCCAGCCTCGAAAATGCCCTTTGAAGATCAGTAAGAGATGCCACGCAAGCAGTGAAAACAAATGGGACAGAGTTCTTCAGGGAACAGGAACCAGATAATTTATCTGCTTTCTTTCTAGAAACAACGATCTGTTTCATCAAATGTCCTTGAATTAAGCATCTCAGATCTGCGTCAAGGCTCCTGGTCGGCCGCCGGCCACCAAGTGCAGCCCTAGCACTGGCCTCCTGCCTGTTCCAGTCCCCTGAAGACCTGAGAGGAGGGTTCGTCCAGGACTCCAGGGCTCGGCCTGGGTGTGGCCCAGATCAGGAACTGGGACCAGAAATTACCGTGCAGAACAGTAGGCGGCTTCCCCACGCAGCTTCCCTTGGCAGCCTGAGTGAGGGGGAGGAACTAACGGAAAATGGCACCAAAGGAAACATGTTTAACATTCTAATTCTAGACTAATTTATTTTCACTCTGCTTGACTCTCCGCACCCACTGGAAGAGTCCATAGTTCCCAGAAACCACTGAGACTAGTTTTTGGCAGGAGCAAGTGCAGTAGGGATTGCTGAAATTTCTGTAACTGTTTAAATGACACTTAACACCAAACATTAGAGCCTCTGCTTTAAAAGGCATCAGAGAAGATTTTGTATTTGGAGGAAAAAGCCACACTCTTGAAAGTCTAATTGCACAGAGAACAGCAGAGTGGCTCAAGGGTGAGGTTTCTGGAGCTGTGTGGCAGGGCTCAGCCAGGCTCCATCACTGCAGTCGTCAGGGGAAACTTCACCTCCCCGGAGCTGCTTTCCTCATCTGGGAACTGAGGGTAATAAAGCCACCTGCAGGCGCTGCGGGCATCAGTAGGGTGATCAACATAATGCATTCGGCACGGCGCCCGATACCAGAAAGCACCTCGCACATCCATGCAGCGTCAACATGTCACAGCGCCTCAGTGCTGGGACGCACAGCACGTGTCCCGAGCAGGCTGTGTGTGTGGTTTGGGGCAGCTGTGGTGAATGCCTTAAACAACACAGCAAAGAGCACTCCACGCAGGAAGAGGCCTCGCTAACATATCTTCCCGGGGTTGTGAAGGCCTCGCTAGCTCATCCTTAGGTTTGACGTCCTGAGGATTTCCCTGAGTTGTCAAGGTCTGAGAAAATCACAACATACATGCTGGAGAACCGTGCAGACTCTGTCTGACCTCTCTCTTTATTCACCAGTGGAGAGCAGAGGGGACTGAAGGCCACACCAAGCTGCTCACTTTCACCCACCAAATCAACACTGAAGGAAGAGTGGCAAGCTGGCTTTTCGTGCTGGTAGATTTCACACTATGATGCAGTTTGGACATTCGTCCCCCAAACCTCATGTTGGAATGTGAGCCCCAGTGTTGGAGGTGGGACCTGGTGGGAGGTGTCTGTGTCCTGGGGGTGGATCCCTTATGGATGGCTTGGTGCCCTCCCTACAGTAATGAATGAGTTCTGGCTCCATTAGTTACCTTGGAAAGTGGCTGTTAAAAACAGCCTGGCGCCTCCCCCTCCCTCCTCCTCCTCTCCTCTCTTGCTCCCTTTCTCATCATGTGACACACTGGCTTCCCCTTTGCTTTCTACTATGACTAAAAGCTTCCTGGCCAGGTGCAGTGGCTCATGCCTGTAATTCCAGCACTTTGGGAAACCAAGGGAGTTAGATGATTTGAGGTCAGGAGTTCGAGACTAGCCTGGCCAACATGGTGAAACCCTGTCTCTACTAAACAAAAATTAGCCGGAAGTGGTGGTGGGGTGAGGTAGGAGAATCACTTGAACCTGGGATGTGGAGGTTGCAGTGAACCGACTGCTAGACTGCACTCCACCCTGGGTGACAGAATGAGACTCTGTTTCGAAAAAAAAAGAGAAGCTTCCTGAGGCCACAGCAGCAGCAGATGCTGACACCGTGCTTCTTATATAGCCTGCAGAACTGTGAGCCAAGATAACCTTTCTTTATAAATGACTCACTCTGGGGTATTCCTTTATGGCACCACCAAACGGACCAAGACACACTTCTTGAGTAAAGAAATTCTAGCGTAACACAGACTTTCCCTTTTTAAATTCTGGATGATCATGAGTATTGGTGATGGCTGCAAACCTGAAAGGAGCGGGTGAAACAAGCGTCGTCTCCCAAACTGCGAACCCGCTGCCGGCGAGGCTGTGTTGCAGTCAGCCCTGAACGGCCAGCATGTGGCACTCAGTAGATGCTGATGGCCATTTGCTGCATGAACAAACGAACAAGCTCAGATAGAGCTGTTCTGGACAGTGGGGAGACAACTCACTCCATGTCCCAAAGTGCTTACGTGCCCAGTGTTCACATCCAGATGAAAACCGCTTCAGTTAAACATGGAACCAGCCACAGAAAGGCCAGGAATGCCCCGCGTGCTGCCTCGAGCCCCTAATGTGCAAGGAAGTGAGCGAGGAAGCTGACGACTGCGCTGCTTATGCTGCAGAAGGTGGCGGAGACACAAGGCTGACTGCATGGTCACGCTCTGGGTCTTTCCCTCCTTGCCCAGGCATCCACCAGCTCTGCCACAGTGGGGCTCTCTCTCTTAAGGGGTCAGATTTTAAGTCAGCACATAAAGGAACACATAGAAATTACATATTGAAATTAACCATGAAAATCCTTCAAGGTAAAGCCCAACACACATCTTTCCATAAATCCAACTGCCTGTTTTCTTCCAGGATTAGCACAAATTGTGATTTCCTCATTTAAGTACCACAAGAAATGCTGGCTTATATTTGGATCATGCCATAAAAAAAAATGCATCTTTAAATGTGAGCGTTGCCTGAAGTGTGGTGATGTACTCACGCGAATGAGAGGCAGGTGGAACTGTAGCCTGGCAGAGAGCACAAGAGGCAGGATGACGCTCTCACTGGTGGTGGCCCTACCCAGTCAGCCCAAGAGAAACGTTCCTAAGATTTGACTGCACTAATCCTTCTGGTTTCTCCCACCCCCCACAATGCTTAGCTGTCAACTGCTTGTCACTTGGAAGCCCCACAGTCTCAGAAGGGCCAGGCACAGCAGAGTACAGGCTTAAGCCCATCTCCAGACATCAGTCAGTGGGAAGGGGCAGTGTCCCCACTCAGCACGGGGTGTCCAGCGACCCCTAACAGCACTGTACTTCCTTGGAGCAGAAATACAAGTACAGGGTGGAAGACAGGATTTAGTCTTCCTTCCTTCAAATGGGACACGTTACAGTGACAAAGGCAGTATGGGCTCTAGAGCCAGATGACTTGGGTTCAACTCATGATCATGAGTCGGTTAGCTAAGCACTCTGTGCCTCAGTTTCCCCATGTGTAAACTGGGATAACAACATCTCCTTTACAGGGTTGTTATAAGGATTAGATGAGTTGATACTGGAACTCAGAGCAGTGGCTGGCTCAGCACAAATGTGGCATAGGTGTCTGTCAGGTGGAGTAAGTGCGGTGCCTGGGCAGCGGTGTGGGAAGTTCCTGCTCTCTGTTACACTGTCCCTGCTGCTGTGCAGCTGGTGCTGAGTGGCTCCCTGAGTGTTACCCTGGAGTATGCATTTTTGCGGGGGGGGGGGGGGAGTCTCACTCTGCTGCCCAGACTGGAGTGCAGTGGCTCGATCTCGGCTTACTGCAACCTCAGCCTCCTGGGTTCAAGTGATTTTTGTGCCTCAGCCTTCTGAGGAGGTGAGGTTACAGGCATGAACCTCTGCGCCCAGCCGGTAGTATGCATTTAAGGAGCACAATACTGAAACAGGAAATACTTCAGGACAGGATGGCCGACTTGCAAACTACTTCAACTCACCTGGCTTCTCCATCCACAAATCACCCTATGCAGAACTTTCTCTCTCAAACACTATAAGATTTCCTACGATGTGACACGGAGGTTAATCAAAAAATGTACAATTTAGAAAGTCATTGATTTCGAATTTCTCAATTTCAAGTCATGTGCTTCCTATTTCTGTGAATAAAATTAAACCCTGTTTTAAGATTCAAGAAAAGTGTTGCAATGCAAAAAAGTTGGTAACACGATTCTCCATCAACCGACCAAAGTATAGAAAGCAGAGTTTTCTTTTTACCTTTCACATTAAGGTATTAAAAGAAAGGACGTGGGCACAACGCCCAGGGCACCAGGTGCCTGGAAGTGCCTGCTTCGCCTCCACAGGTCAGGAGGCCCTTCCTTCCTCAGCAGGGACACTGACGACATCACCTGGGAACTCTGCGGAACTTCCGTCACTACCGCTGGCAGGTCAAAGGAGGAATGTGGCAAGAAGAATCTTAGTTTTTCCAAAAATCATAACATGCTGCGGCTCCTGACTACCCGCCTGTTGTTAGAGTTTTCAAAGCACTTCTGCATACCCATGTCATAGAACCTCTACAGAACACTGGGACGTGGGCAGCAAAGGCAGGATTATTCCTACTCTGAGACGAATAATCTAACAGCCCGTAAACAGCGCAGGCTCTGGGTCCCACATTTCTTCCCAATGTTGGTTAGTGTAAAAACGTGCTGGTTTGGTGCCTCCCACATTAACTGTGACTTCACAACTAAGAATGAGTCGGAAAGCACTCTGCCTCTGCCTGGAGTCAGGATCATGAGTGACAGAGATGATGCAGGACCACTGACTTTGATGTGAAAGCTGAAACCATGACTGCTTTCAATACTGCTCCGGCACCTCTGTCTGTACCTGGCAGGTGAGTGTGAGCACTTGTGGGATGCAGGAGTGCTCTGGCACACTGACCTTGAAGCTTTAGCCGGCAGCCTTGGCAAGAAAGATGCCTCTGCATTTTAGCTTCCCATAGTAGCAGGCAGTAAGAATCACAGGACTCAAGCTCTGCTAGAAAGCCTTAGCATCCCAAAAAAAGGCTTCAGCAAGAGCCACGATGGCCAGGCCACACAAACCGGGTCACCCAGCCTTCTGAAGGCAGAAGCAGCAGTGGTGCACGAGGTGGGACAGGCAGGAAACCGCACAGGCACGTCCTGTGGGGAGGGCATGGAGGGTGTGTTCTCCCACACAGCAGGGAAGAGTGGCAGCGTCACCTACCTTGCTGCAGACAGTCTTGACCCTGTGCAGTCTGTCCAGCGACTCCTGTGGGTTCCCCAGGTACTGCTGAAGCTCTGCATGCAGGATGCGCATGGAGAAGGGGACCATGGAGCCTGGAATCCAATCAGCGCTGAGTGAGTCTGTTTGCCATAACTGAGCACACATTCATACTTGGCACACTTGAAGGAGGCGTCACAGATGTCCCAGCAGAAGTGATGACAGATCCCTTTATTTCTTGTGAAGTATTTAACGGTGTCAGCTATAAAATACATGCTGGTTTTCTCTGTGGAGCTCTATGTATGCATGTCTAGACAATGATCAGAGGAGACAGGTGGTTGTCACCACGCTTTCCATAGCTAAACTGTGATCATTAACAAACCACTCCCAAATGAATGAAACATAGAGACCACCAACCCCTCCTCCAATAAAAGAGAAACCAGAATGCTCAGGTATTCTCTAATATTTCTTGAGTTTAGCAAGCTCGAATGGAAGGTTCCTAGGTTGGGTTCCCCAGAAGGAGACCTGGAAGGGAGAAGCTGTAAGCCAGACAGTAGTTCTAGAACTGCTCCTGGGGAACCAGTGGGTAGGAGGAAAAATAGAGCACAGGTGAGTCTCATGCCTGGGCCCTGGGAATGGGCCTCCCACTGGATTCCACGTGGCCCTGGAGCCTATGTTCTGACTCTGAGCTGTCCCAATAGGAGGTAAGGGATTGGACTTGAAACATCCATCACCCAGAGCCACCTGGCTGTGAGTGTGCTAAAAAGAGGAAGATGCCCAAGAGAAACTACCTTGTATTGTACCACACGTGGCTGCCTCATCTCTCAGGGTAAGGGAAATATTTGTTACTTTACATTCTCTTCTAACAGGATTTGGAAATCAACCTGTAATATGTATACTAAGTACATAACCATTGAAAGATCAAATAGCATGTATTGATTAGAAATGAGATAAAGAATAGAGAAATGCCAGCAGAGGGCAATCACATAGATTCAGTAAAGCGCTTTTCAAAATAGGCCTAAGTGATGAATATTCAGATCTGGAATATAGTTTGAAAGATGGTGAGAAAACAAGTGTGTGACTTCTGTAAGCCAGTTAACATCTCTGGGCCTCAATGCGTCCATCTGTCTATTCACTAGCCATTACTGAGAGTGTGCCACGACCACACTGAAATGGGCTTTATGTTTATGCTCTTTAATAAAAAAGGTCCAAAAGGAAGATAGTCAAAATTAAGGGATACTATGGAAAATAGTTATTATGACTCTAAGCCTGGAGAAAAAAAAGATAACAATTATTGAACTTAAAACTTTTAAACTTTTTTTTTGATGCCGGTGAATAATTTCTGTATCTTAAGAGAATGACTGAGCTTAAGTTACAGCCTGAGTTTCTTTGGTTTCCTAGAAATCAACATTTCTAGACTATCAGCATAAAGACACAGGGGACTGGCCTCCAGTGTAAGTCATGTCACTGTGAAGCCAGCCCAACATGGTAAGTTATATGTAAGCTGTGTCACTTCCATCCTTCTGTCTCATGTAGAGAAGGGGCCATAATCACTCCTGTGTGGTTTATCACCTACCTCAAGGGAAAGACGATCTCAAGAACCCTTCAAGCTCCATTACAGAAGCACAGAAACAACCTCTACTGGTAGTTCTCAAGCCCAGTTTATGGACTAGCTGTTAACACTCCCATCCGGAATACAGTTAGGAGTGGGGAGGAAACAGGCTGTGAAACTCCTGCGAGCCCCTTCACCAAAGGTGGCAGACAGTTATCTGCCCCTTCCCCTGACAACTGCCCATGGACATGGGGGTGCTTCTGCATGTAAAAGGACATGAAAACATTTTGAACTAAGTGAAAATAAAAATACAACTTACCGAGATTTGTGGGAGCGAATGCAATGACAAGGGAACAAACCAAAGGCACAGCCTGAGCGGAAGGAAGTAAAACCACTTGTTTGCAATGACATAATTATGAAGAAAAATCTCAAAGAACAAAAGACTTTAAACTAGTAAGTGATTGAGGGTCACAGGATACAAGATTAATACGCAAATGTCAACTGGCTTCCTAGATACTATAAATGACGGGAATTTGAAATTAAAAACACAGTATCATTTCCATATAAATAAATGAAATATCCAGGTATAAACTGGACAAAATATGCATAAAAGCTGTAGGAAGAAAACTATAAAACTGATGAAAGAATTCACAGACTTGAATAAATTGAGAGATTCCACATTCACGGCCAGGAAGACAATACTGCTAAAATACCAGTTCTTTACAACTTCACCTACAGATTCGATGCAGCCCCAATGAAAAAAAACTCCAGCACATTATTTTGTGGTTCTCAACAAAATGATTCTAAAGTTAATATGGAGAAGGAAAACACCCAGAATATCCAACGCTATATTAAAGAGAACAAATGTGGAGGGCTGACACCATCCACCCTACAGAGCCACTGCAGAGCTATTATGAAAAAGACTGGGTGATGTCGTGGTCCTGGCAGAGGAATGGGCAAACAGATCAACGGCCCAGAGCAGACAAACGAGACATGGGTCCTCACAAATACAGTCACCCTGATCTCTGACAAGGGAGTAAAGGTAATTCAGTGGAGAAAGGACAGGTTTTTCCAAAAATGAGGCTGGGACAACTAAACGTCCCGATGAAGAAAAAATGAATCTAGACCCAGAC
This sequence comes from Callithrix jacchus, assembly GCF_049354715.1. NCBI lineage: Eukaryota > Metazoa > Chordata > Mammalia > Primates > Cebidae > Callithrix > Callithrix jacchus. Next base: position 111,573,208 of record NC_133515.1, read on the forward strand.
CTTACATCTTACACAAAAGTTACCTTGAGATCAGAAACAGTCCGACATGTGAAGTGCAAAAACCCTAAAACTTCCAGAATAGAACAGACGAAAATCTAGGTGACCTGGGTTTGCGAATAAGTTTTTCGATGTAACACCAAAAACATAATTCATGACAGAGAAAAATCAGTAAGGTGGACTTCATTAAAATTAAAAATGCATCCTCTCTAAAATGTAGTGTTAAAGTGACGAGGAGACAAGTCACAGGAAGAAAATATTTCTAAAACACCTATCTGATTAAGAACCTGTATCCAACATGTACAAAGAATTCTTAAAAATCAACAACAGGCCAGGTGTGGTGGCTCATGCCTGTGATCCCAGCATGTAAACTGCTTTTTCATTTGTTTCTACAAAAAATACCAAAACTTAGGCAAGCAGGTTTTTTTTTTTTTTTTTCTACAAAAAATATAAAAACTAGCCAGGTGTGGTGTGTGCCTGTGGTCCTGGCTACTCCATTAGTTGAGGTGGGAAGACTGCTTAAGCACAGAGGCTGGAGGCTGCAGTGAACCATGACTGCACCACTGCACTCCAACCTGGGAGACAAGAGTGAGACTCGGTCTCCAAAAAAAAAAAAAACCCACAATAAGAAAACAACCCAATTAATAAGCAACAGATCTGAACAGACAGCTTGCGAATAAAGATTTATCAATGACAAGCATATAAAAAGATGCTCATCATATGTCATTAGGGAATTGCAAATTAAAATTAAAACAATGAGATAATACTACGCACCTATTAGAATAGCTAAAAATCCAAAAAATAACATCAACAGGAACTCTCATTCATTGCTCTTAGGAATGCAAAACAGTGTGAAAGCTTTGGAAGATGCTTGGCAGATATTTACAGAGCTAAGGATACTTTCACTGTAAGATCCAGCAATCACGACCCCAGGGATTTACCCAAGGATTGGAAAACTTGTATCTACACAAAACCCTGCAAAAAAATGTTTATAGCAGTTTTATTTGTAATTGTCAAAAACCAGAAGCAACCAAGACATTCTTCAACAGAGGAGTGGAAAAATAAGCTGTGGTATATCCATACAAGGGAATATTATTCACAGATAAGAAATGTACTATCAAACCAGAAAAAGAGATGGTGGGCCCATAAATGCACATTCCTAAGTGAATGAAGCCAATCTGAAAACAGTACATACGGTGTGAGTCCAACTCTAAGGCCTTCTGGAAAATGTGAAACAATGGAAAGACTCGACATTCCTAGGGGTGGTGGGGGGATTAATCTAGGTTGGTGGGGGGATTAATCCAGGGATGGTGGGGGCATTAATCCAGGTTGGTGGTAGGGATTAATCTAGGTTGGTGGGGGGAATTAATCCAGGTTGGTAGGGGGTTAATCCAGGGGTGGTGGTGGGATTAATCTAGGTTGCTGGGGGAATTAATCCAGGAGTGGTGGGGTGATTAATCCAGGTTGGTGGTAGGGATTAATACATGGGTGGTGGGGGATTACTCTAGGCATGGTGCGGGGTTAATACAGGGGTGGTGGTGGGAGGTTAATCCAGGGATGGTGGTGGGGTTAATCCAGGGGTGGTGGGGGATTAATCCAGGGGTGGTGGGAGGTTAATCCAGGGGTGGTGGGAGGTTAATCCAGGGGTGGTGGGAGGTTAATCCAGGGGTGGTGGGAGGTTAATCCAGGGGTGGTGGGGGATTAATCCAGGGGTGGTGGGAGGTTAATCCAGGGGTGGTGGGGGATTAATCCAGGGGTGGTGGGAGGTTAATCCAGGGGTGGCGGGGGATTAATCCAGGGGTGGTGGGGGATTAATCCAGGGGTGGTGGGGGATTAATCCAGGGGTGTTGGGAGGTTAATCCAGGGGTGGTGGGAGGTTAATCCAGGGGTGGTGGGGGATTAATCCAGGGGTGGTGGGAGGTTAATCCAGGGGTGGTGGGATGTTAATCCAGGGGTGGTGGGAGGTTAATCCAGGGGTGGTGGGAGGTTAATCCAGGGGTGGTGGGATGTTAATCCAGGGGTGGTGGGAGGTTAATCCAGGGGTGGGAGGTTAATCCAGGGGTGGTGGGGGATTAATCCAGGGGTGGGGGATTAATCCAGGGGTGTTGGGAGGTTAATCCAGGGGTGGTGGGAGGTTAATCCAGGGGTGGTGGGAGGTTAAACCAGGGGTGGTGGGGGATTAATCCAGGGGTGGTGGGAGGTTAATCCAGGGGTGTTGGGAGGTTAATCCAGGGGTGGTGGGAGGTTAATCCAGGGGTGGTGGGAGGTTAATCCAGGGGTGGTGGGGGATTAATCCAGGGGTGGTGGGAGGTTAATCCAGGGGTGGTGGGAGGTTAATCCAGGGGTGGCGGGAGGTTAATCCAGGGGTGGTGGGAGGTTAATCCAGGGGTGGTGGGAGGTTAATCCAGGGGTGGCGGGAGGTTAATCCAGGGGTGGCGGGAGGTTAATCCAGGGGTGGCGGGAGGTTAATCCAGGGGTGGTGGGAGGTTAATCCAGGGGTGGTGGGGGATTAATCCAGGGGTGGTGGGGGATTAATCCAGGGGTGGTGGGAGGTTAATCCAGGGGTGGTGGGAGGTTAATCCAGGGGTGGTGGGAGGTTAATCCAGGGGTGGTGGGGGATTAATCCAGGGGTGGTGGGAGGTTAATCCAGGGGTGGTGGGGGATTAATCCAGGGGTGGTGAGAGGTTAATCCAGGGGTGGTGGGATGTTAATCCAGGGGTGGTGGGAGGTTAATCCAGGGGTGGTGGGGGATTAATCCAGGGGTGGGGGATTAATCCAGGGGTGGTGGGAGGTTAATCCAGGGGTGGTGGGGGATTAATCCAGGGGTGGTGGGAGGTTAATCCAGGGGTGGTGGGAGGTTAATCCAGGGGTGGTGGGAGGTTAATCCAGGGGTGGTGGGGGATTAATCCAGGGGTGGTGGGAGGTTAATCCAGGGGTGGTGGGAGGTTAATCCAGGGGTGGTGGGATGTTAATCCAGGGGTGGTGGGGGATTAATCCAGGGGTGGTGGGGGATTAATCCAGGGGTGGTGGGGGATTAATCCAGGGGTGGTGGGGGATTAATCCAGGGGTGGTGGGGGATTAATCCAGGGGTGGTGGGGGATTAATCCAGGGGTGGTGGGAGGTTAATCCAGGGGTGGCGGGGGATTAATCCAGGGGTGGTGGGAGGTTAATCCAGGGGTGGTGGGAGGTTAATCCAGGGGTGGTGGGAGGTTAATCCAGGGGTGGTGGGGGATTAATCCAGGGGTGGTGGGGGATTCATACACAGGGCAGTGAAACTGTTCTGCATGCGACATCAGGAATTTGTTGAAACCCACAGAATGAACAGCAAGAGCGAACCCTAAGGTAAACTATGTACTTTAATAACAATGTACTGATATTGCTTTATCAATTAAAATAAAAGTACTCTGCAAATAAAAATGTTTATAGCTATTAATAAAAATGCAAGATGTTATTTAAAACTGTGTGTAGAAGAAAAGAGGGTATATGGAACTCTCTACTCCATTTTTCTGTAAATTACAAAAAGGAAAGATAAACCCAACTATGTATATAATTTAGTGTACAATAAAGATGGTGTCTCCATTAGATGGAAAATGGAGTTTTTAATGAACATGGTTTGGATATGGGGATTGCCACATGAAAATAGATAAAATCAGACCTACATCTTTGAAGGGAAGAACTGTGTTCTTGGGATCTCAAAATGGAACTTAAAAATATATTTTTTTTTCTCAGAAATACTATTAAATATAGTGGCCAGCTGTAGCGGAAAGAGTAGTATTAATGCTTGATTCAAGGTGCATTCCAACCAGCTGCAAGCTTATCGCCTGTGCCCTTGTTAGAACTTGAGAATCTCAGGCCCTGCCCAGACCTGCTGCGTCCGAGCCTGCTCTCCGTAAGTGGCTGGGTGACTCATGTGCACGCTGCAATGGAGAAGCACTGCTCTAAAACATAAAACAGGACCTCACTGATGTGAAATTAAAATTCACTAACTCAAAGGTTATCAGGCAATAACAATGATATTTTCATAATGTCTCGAAATGCACAGACATTCCTCAGGGTCAAATGCAAACAGGTAATCAGTACCACATCTAGTACAGTCACTACACACCACAGGAAAACGTCCTTCACGAGGTATACATTGTTTCCTTACTGCCTCTACCCTGTTTGTTCCCTTTGACCTCTACTGCAGTAACTAACTTCTGGGAGTCCTCGTTCCCATGGGGGGTGATCAGTTCTCCTGCTCCACCGGCCAGTCCCTCAGTCCAGAGGGAAAATTGCAGCCTGAAGGGGACTGCCCAGGGTTCTGTGGCAGGGTAGGGGGTTGGCCGTGTCCTCATTATGGTGGCACTGTTCCCTCATGCTGCCGCCTCTCTTTGTGGACAATGGGTTATCAAGTAAACAAACATGCCCTAATCCCAATTCATGAAAACCTGCCAACATACGGCCACCAGGCCACTTGTCGGCAGCTCTGCAGAGACCGTCAGCCGGAAGGTCTGGCAGCAGTCCCCAAGCAGTCCTCTTTCACGTGTCCCTCAGTGGGAACCCAAAAGCTGGGCCCTCCCCAGGCAGACGCAAAACCAAGAAAGACAGCAGTGGTGACCCAAGCCGGCCAGGTTCTTCCTTAAACATTCTGTCATTGTTTGTGCCCTTCTTAGAAATACCTGGAGCAAAGTGAACACTGAAGTGGAAAAAGATTTTCCTGGTTGACTTGCATTAGTGAAAAAGTCTTGTGCAGGCTAAAAATCTTAAATAATAAAAATCTAAAGGAAAAACATATCTACAACTTTATATGAAAGAGAAAAACATAGGAAATTAAATCAGAAAAATGTCAGCCCTTTCTAGAAAAAAATAAATGGATCATAGAATTAAACAAACAAAAAGCAATAAATGGTAGCAGCCGGTGAGCTCCAGGTGGGGTGCGTAAATTTCACTGAGCTGAGGCTGACTCAGCAGCTCCTGGTGCTGCGCAGGAGGCTGTTCCGGGTACACACGACAGCCACGCAGTCCGGCCCCAGTCCTCAACCTAACTACTCCTTTCTTCAACAAAATACATACAGATGCTGCTTTGGTGTAATGCATACTTCTGTCTTAAGTAAACGCACATAAAAACACCCTTAAGCTGATTCTCTCAGTGACCAGACCTAGCCCCTGCCTCTGAAGAGCGAACTTGGGAACCTCAGTAAAATCCTTTCATGTCAAGTGAGATGAAATATGCAAGAACTTCCACAGCAGCTCTGAGGCCTGTCTCTCTCCTGCAGGGAGAAAAAATACCGGAAAGGAGAAAAAAGGAGAGGCGAGTCAAAATCTGTGAGGAAAAACAATTCCTAGTGGGTCTATTTTTCTGGAAGATTCCCATGTAGAGCTGTGACCTGCCAAAATCTAGGTTGGTATAAATACTGTAGAAGGGTTCTCATTTATCATTTAGAAAACATTAAATGAAAATACTCCTACAAAATTTGTATCAGACAGTCCCCTGTTATGCTGAAAATCCATACTGCTACTGAAGAAAAGAGAAATGTGCCAGGATTTGCCCGGGCCTTGGTGCTGGGCAGTGAGAAATGAAAAAGATGGCATTTCAGCTTCCCTCGGGTGGGGCACTCCACCTGCCGCCACTCATTAGCTGTTTGTGCTGGTGGATATGGTGGACCTGTGTCACCTGCAAACTAGGGCGGGAGGACCTGGATGCAGCTAGGTTGCTATGAGGCCAGAGCAGGTGTGACATGACGGTGCCTGGATGCTTGTGCCACCTGCCTCAGAGAATGTGGCTGCAGGTGCCTTCCAGACCCTTTGCCCAATTTTAGCAGCTGTACCCTTTCTTCAATAAGGCACAAACTTAAAAGTTTGCCCTGGCGTTTCCATCTCATTTTCAAGTTATGTGAATGCTTTGCTGGGAGACTGCTTTTTATTTATTTCCTCTGTCTCCGCCCGTCTGGGTGTGCCCTTCCCTATCCTGATCTCAGCAGGCAGGAAAAGCCACGCCTTTGGCTCCTCTCTTCTCAACGCTGGGGATACTGCTTGGTGTCTGTGCCCGGCCAGGCACACAGTGTCACACTGACAGCTCTCAACAAGTCATTTTTTACTTTAATGTGGCATTATCAATTAAAAAAACATTTTTCTTTTAGGACTTTCTTACACAAAGACAGTGAGAAAGTCCTAAGAGAAAGGAATACCTTAAAGATTTATTATTTAAATAATTCACTAACGGAAGTCTCCAAAGCCCTGAAGCATGAAGACGAACTGAGGCTTGGGTCACGGCCTCTGGATAACGAGTCTGCCACAGCCATGCGCGACCCCCAGTGGCTGCAGCTACAGCCAGTGACTGGCCGCGTCCTGTATCTTGTGCAGACAGCGTAAGGAGAGGCCTCCATTCGGGAGTTCTCACGGTAGATACGGAATCCCAAACTGAAAGTTCTCCCAAATTTCCTAAAAATGGTGAGCAAAATGAAAAGCAGTAAGAGGAACTAACGGGCCTTCTCCGGACAAATAAACCAGCAATCATATGTCCAACAATGAACGCTTGGGAGTTCTATGTGAAGCATTAAGACCCGGAATCGAACTCGAGCAGAACGTGGTCACTCTGCAAGGTGAGGTAATTTTGTCATGAAAAATAGAATCTGACATTTGAAACATGCTGAGAATTCAATTCTGAGATATCACGTATGGTTATGTTGATAAAAAAAGTTTCAGAATTTAATTTGAGAACTCAAAATGTGAATTTCATGATTTTGGAGGGAGGATAAAAAGGGATGAAAGATGCAATGACAGTGTGCTTTACTTACACAGAGGAGCTGACGGCTGACACAGGAGCAGAGAGATCTGGCATCCAATTAATTTAAGTGTTTGCCCCTTAATTTTAATTTGACTTGATGGTAATCCACAAAGGAGTAAGTCAGGAAGAACGATTTCGTGTGAAGTCACAGCTCTTGTACGTTACACTAAATGCACAGATCTGAATTTTGTATTAGAAGCCGCACTGCACGTCGTAAACAGCGCAGTGAGGATAAGCAAGCTGCTTTATTTCCAATGCGAAGAATTTTTGGCCTGTTTTGCCTCTAGTTGCGTGGAAACTTGAAGTGAGCGACTGAATGCAGAATGCGGTACTTTAAAAATTCAAAGCACTATAAAGCTTACATGCTTGCTCCCGTCACGAATTTTTCTTTGGAACAAGAGAGAGGGGTAATTCCAAACAACAGATTAAAAAGATGGTGGTGGGGGTCTGGAAAAATGTAACTGAGAGAGGATGAAATTTACCTCGTCAGGAATGGACATTTAGTTTTCTTTAACATAGTGAATGTGCACGACACAAGAGTGAACCCAAGTGTAAACTATGAACACTTGTTAATGCTGTACCAACACTGGCTCATCATTTGTTAACAAGCGTCCCGCACCAGTGCAAGCTGTTAATACGAAGCGCAGTGAGTGGTCTCGGAAAACTGTTCATGGATATTCCTGTCAGCGCTTTTCATGACTACAAACCCTATAGCGGGAGAAACAATCTGTTCCACAGTCTAACAACTTAAAAAATAAATAATTTAATTTAAAAAAATTAAAGAAAGAAGGCTAGTACAGGCATATGAAGAATGACTCTTGAAAGAGAAAGTGTAGGATTTTGGGAAGGTATTTTAAAGCCCTAATGTGAATAGTAATTATGAAGTTATTAACATTTAAGACAAAATACTTTTGGTGCTGGGAAGAGGCAGGCATCCATGGCGACCTTGCTGTCCTCTGGGGTGGAGGAGGAGGTATCCTGGGAGAATATGCTCCCTGTGGATGCTGAGGTACCAGTGAAAGCAGATGGCTGAGCTGTGGGGAGATCACAGAGTCTGTCTACAGGTCCAAAGACTGTGGGAGAAGATCCTGGGAGCATCCCGTTGAGTGCAGCCCAGCGCACTTGACTGAAGACGGCAGGGCAGCAGGTGGTGTAGGGCCTCAAGACTCGGCCAGGAGAGAGAGCATCTTCAACAGGTGTGCATAGGGGCTCTGCGGGGCTGCCTCAGAGCTCTTGGAAGCTCCAGGTGAAGAGCTGCCTGTCAGCAGCAGTGCAGACTCTCTTCCCAACACTGCGTCTCCCAGAGCTCCTCCCATGCTCAGAGGACGGTCCCAACAGTGTGCAACAGCTCCCTCAGGAAACGTTTCCGAGAGCTGTCTGCTAAATGACCTTACCTGTCTCAGCCTACTCGGCAATGACAAAGGCACGACTGCACTGCATTTATTATTCCTGATATAACAGTATGTGGACTCAAGAAAATACTCCTAAAACATGTTACATTGCAAACAAAAAAGGTTATGTTTGTACTTTTAAATTAGAATTTTTTTTTCAGGGTTGAAGATAGTATTTCCCAGAATGGGAGCATATATTAATGTTTCCCAAATACGAAACAAATGAAGGATTAAATACCTACCATGTAGAATGAAACCCAACCAATTAATAACAAAGATAACCCAACAGACAGGCCAAGATTATCAAAGAGTGAGTCACCGAAGAATAAACTCTGCAGACGAAGGACTCAGAATTCAGCAGAAATCAGAAAGACCTAATTTGCGACAGGAGGTAGAATTTTAGACCCACTGGTGAAAGTCTGACAATCTTTAGCCATACAAGAGTGGGGAAACAGAAACTCACACACTGTGGCTGGGAGTGGAAATGAGCATGGTCACCTTCACAATCCCACCTTGAATTTATACTTTAGAGAAATTCCTGAACATGTACAAAGAGAAATGTACAAGGGTGTCCATAACACCTTTGCTCATCATGGCCAAAGGTTGGAAAGATCCTAATTGTTCATTCTATAGATACAGATACGGATTGAAATGAATGATGGTAATCGGGAAAAAAAAGTAAATGAAGAAAGATGTGCTTACGATGTGCATTTACAAAGCTTGTAAGACAATACTCTCTCTCTATGCACGTATTTCTCTGTGCGCATGCCTGTGTGTGTAGATGCAGTGCGTATGTGAGAACCTGACCTGGGGGGGTACGTAAGGCATGGCTGTGACTGCTTCTGGGAGGGACTGGGTGGGAAGAAGCGTCGCCGGTCGCCGGCTGCATCAGCAACAGGTGCTTCATTTGTTAAAAAACGTCTAAGGCAAACACGAAAAACTATGTTAATTGCCTGCATATTTAATATTTGTATTTAAATAAATATCAATTTTTGTTGAGCAAAGAGTAGATTCAACCAGATCCGCAAAATTTCTCACAAGATACAGAAGTAGTGGGTTAGAATAAAAGTAAATGGCTTTTATTAAAAACCTATTAGAACAGAAAAAGAAGTAAAATAAAAGTAAGCAGTAAACAGATGCGAGCAACATAGAAAATCAAATATCTGAATTTGCACAGATCAGTCTGGAAGCAACGGTGACTTCCTGTGCAGTGAAAAAGCACTCTACCTTGGCTAGCTGAAGAATCACAGTGACTTCCTGTGCAGTGAGAGAGCACTCTACCTCAGCTGAAGAATCACAGTGACTTCCTATGCAGTGAGAGAGCACTCTACCTCAGCTGAAGAATCACAGTGACTTCCTGTGCAGTGAGAGAGCACTCTACCTCAGCTGAAGAATCACAGTGACTTCCTGTGCAGTGAAAGAGCACTCTACCTCAGCTGAAGAATCACAGTGACTTCCTGTGCAGTAAGAGAGCACTCTACCTCAGCTGAAGAATTACAGTGACTTCCTGTGCAGTAAGAGAGCACTCTACCTCAGCTGAAGAATCACAGTGACTTCCTGTGCAGTGAGAGAGCACTCTACCTCAGCTGAAGAATTACAGTGACTTCCTGTGCAGTAAGAGAGCACTCTACCTCAGCTGAAGAATCACAGTGACTTCCTGTGCAGTGAAAGAGCACTCTACCTCAGCTGAAGAATCACAGTGACTTCCTGTGCAGTGAAAGAGCACTCTACCTCAGCTGAAGAATTACAGTGACTTCCTGTGCAGTAAGAGAGCACTCTACCTCAGCTGAAGAATTACAGTGACTTCCTGTGCAGTGAGAGAGCACTCTACCTCAGCTGAAGAATCACAGTGACTTCCGGTGCAGTGAGAGAGCACTCTACCTCAGCTGAAGAATTACAGTGACTTCCGGTGCAGTGAAAGAGCACTCTACCTCAGCTGAAGAATCACAGTGACTTCCTGTGCAGTAAGAGAGCACTCTACCTCAGCTGAAGAATCACAGTGACTTCCTGTGCAGTAAGAGAGCACTCTACCTCAGCTGAAGAATCACAGTGACTTCCTGTGCAGTGAGAGAGCACTCTACCTCAGCTGAAGAATCACAGTGACTTCCTGTGCAGTAAGAGAGCACTCTACCTCAGCTGAAGAATCACAGTGACTTCCTGTGCAGTGAGAGAGCACTCTACCTCAGCTGAAGAATCACAGTGACTTCCTGTGCAGTGAGAGAGCACTCTACCTCAGCTGAAGAATCACAGTGACTTCCTGTGCAGTGAGAGAGCACTCTACCTCAGCTGAAGAATCACAGTGACTTCCTGTGCAGTGAGAGAGCACTCTACCTCAGCTGAAGAATCACAGTGACTTCCTGTGCAGTGAGAGAGCACTCTACCTCAGCTGAAGAATCACAGTGACTTCCTGTGCAGTGAGAGAGCACTCTACCTCAGCTGAAGAATCACAGTGACTTCCTGTGCAGTGAGAGAGCACTCTACCTCAGCTGAAGAATTACAGTGACTTCCTGTGCAGTAAGAGAGCACTCTACCTCAGCTGAAGAATCACAGTGACTTCCTGTGCAGTAAGAGAGCACTCTACCTCAGCTGAAGAATCACAGTGACTTCCTGTGCAGTGAGAGAGCACTCTACCTCAGCTGAAGAATTACAGTGACTTCCGGTGCAGTGAAAGAGCACTCTACCTCAGCTGAAGAATCACAGTGACTTCCTGTGCAGTAAGAGAGCACTCTACCTCAGCTGAAGAATCACAGTGACTTCCTGTGCAGTGAGAGAGCACTCTACCTCAGCTGAAGAATCACAGTGACTTCCTGTGCAGTGAGAGAGCACTCTACCTCAGCTGAAGAATCACAGTGACTTCCTGTGCAGTGAGAGAGCACTCTACCTCAGCTGAAGAATTACAGTGACTTCCTGTGCAGTGAGAGAGCACTCTACCTCAGCTGAAGAATCACAGTGACTTCCTGTGCAGTGAAAGAGCACTCTACCTCAGCTGAAGAATCACAGTGACTTCCTGTGCAGTGAGAGAGCACTCTACCTCAGCTGAAGAATCACAGTGACTTCCTGTGCAGTAAGAGAGCACTCTACCTCAGCTGAAGAATTACAGTGACTTCCTGTGCAGTGAAAGAGCACTCTACCTCAGCTGAAGAATTACAGTGACTTCCTGTGCAGTGAGAGAGCACTCTACCTCAGCTGAAGAATTACAGTGACTTCCGGAGCAGTGAGAGAGCACTCTACTTCTGCTGAAGAATTACAGTGACTTCCTGTGCAGTGAAAGAGCACTCTACTTCAGCTGAAGAATTACAGTGACTTCCTGTGCAGTGAATGAGCACTCTACCTCAGCTGAAGAATCACAGTGACTTCCTGTGCAGTGAATGAGCACTCTACCTCAGCTGAAGAATCACAGTGACTTCCTGTGCAGTGAATGAGCACTCTACCTCAGCTGAAGAATTACAGTGACTTCCTGTGCAGTGAGAGAGCACTCTACCTCAGCTGAAGAATTACGGTGACTTCCTGTGCAGTGAAAGAGCACTCTACCTCAGCTGAAGAATCACAGTGACTTCCTGTGCAGTGAGAGAGCACTCTACCTCAGCTGAAGAATTACAGTGACTTCCTGTGCAGTAAGAGAGCACTCTACCTCAGCTGAAGAATCACAGTGACTTCCTGTGCAGTAAGAGAGCACTCTACCTCAGCTGAAGAATTACAGTGACTTCCTGTGCAGTGAAAGAGCACTCTACCTCAGCTGAAGAATTACAGTGACTTCCTGTGCAGTAAGAGAGCACTCTACCTCAGCTGAAGAATTACAGTGACTTCCTGTGCAGTGAAAGAGCACTCTACCTCAGCTGAAGAATTACAGTGACTTCCTGTGCAGTGAAAGAGCACTCTACCTCAGCTGAAGAATTACAGTGACTTCCTGTGCAGTGAAAGAGCACTCTACCTCAGCTAGCCGAAGAATCACAGTGACTTCCTGTGCAGTGAGAGAGCACTCTACCTCAGCTGAAGAATTACAGTGACTTCCTGTGCAGTGAAAGAGCACTCTACCTCAGCTAGCCGAAGAATCACAGTGACTTCCTGTGCAGTGAGAGAGCACTCTACCTCAGCTGAAGAATTACAGTGACTTCCTGTGCAGTGAACGAGTACTCTACTTCAGCTAGCCGAAGAATTACGGTGACTTCCTGTGCAGTGAAAGAGCACTCTACCTCAGCTAGCCGAAGAATTACGGTGACTTCCTGTGCAGTGAAAGAGCACTCTACCTCAACCAGCTGAAGATTCACAGACAGGGAACTTCTATTTCAACATCGGAAAACTACCAATGGGAAAGGCAACTTGAGGATATGCTTATCTTTTCTCTGTCCCAGAAGATGCCTGATACAGGGTATCAGTATGAAACTGAGCTTCAGTTTTCAGAGATAAGACCATGGCTGAGAGCAAGTTTTCTGTGCATGATTTTTATTCTTCTTGTTTTGACATCTTCTGCCAGTGTGACCACCACCGCTCCTCTGCACTGACTGAAGCCGCATGACAATTCTAGACAGAAGAGCTCGGCTGCCAAGTTATGTGTGAAGTCTGAGGAACCAAAGCTGCACACTCTGTAAGTGTGTCCTGCAGGGATGCAGGGGACTTCCAGTGAATGAAAAGATGTGGACAATCTGCTCACCACCCTCAGCCAGCTGGCTTCCAAACACAAATCTGAACTTTCAGTGACTACCCCGAAACCCATATGAACTCCGATGAAAGGCTTGATGCAAGAAGCTCCCAACTCCGCTCCTGGAACCTGTGTGCTAGGGATGAATGACATTAGGAAGGAATGCAGGTAGGAAGGGATGGAGCTAAGGAGGTGTGGAACTACGGGGGGCATGCAGGTAGGGAGGGATGGAGCTAGGGATGGATGCAGGTAGGGAGTGATGGAGCTAGGGAGGGATGGAGCTAGGGAGGGATGAAGGTAGGGAGGGATGAAGCTAGGGAGGGATAGAGCTAGGGAGGGATACAGGTAGGAAGGGATGGAGCTAGGGAGGGGTGGAGCTAGGGATGGATGCAGGTAGGGAGTGATGGAGCTAGGGAGGGATGGAGCTAGGGAGGGATGCAGGTAGGGAGGGATGGAGCTAGGGACATGTAGGTAGGGAGGGATGGAGCTAGGGAGGGATGGAGCTCTGGAGGGATGGAGCTTTGGAGGGATGTAGCTAGGGAGGGATGCAGGTAGGGAGGGATGGAGCTAGGGAGGGATGCAGGTAGGGAGGGATGGAGCTAGGGAGGGATGGAGCTAGGGAGGGATGGAGCTAGGGAGCGATGCAGGTAGGGAGGGATGGAGCTAGGGAGGGATGGAGCTAGGGACAGATGTAGGTAGGGAGGGATGGAGCTAGGGAGGGATGCAGCTAGGGAGGGATGGAACTAGGGAGGGATGGAGCTAGGGATGGATGCAGGTAGGGAGGGATGGCGCTAGGGAGGGATGGAGCTAGGGAGGGATGGAGCTAGGGAGGGATGGCGCTAGGGAGGGATGGAGCTAGGGAGGGATGGAGCTAAGGATGGATGCAGGTAGGGAGGGATGGCGCTAGGGAGGGATGGAGCTAGGGAGAGATGCAGGTAGGGAGGGATGGAGCTAGGGACAGATGTAGGTAGGGAGGGATGGAGCTAGGGAGGGATGGAGCTAGGGAGGGATGCAGGTAGGGAGGGATGCAGCTAGGGAGGGATGGAACTAGGGAGGGATGGAGCTAGGGAGGGATGCAGGTAGGGAGGGATGAAGCTAGGGATAGATGTAGGTAGGGAGGGATGGAGCTAGGGACGGATGCAGGTAGGGAGGGATGTAGCTAGGGAGGGATGTAGCTAGGGAGGGATGGAGCTCTGGAGGGATGGCGCTTTGGAGGGATGTAGCTAGGGAGGGATGCAGGTAGGGAGGGATGGAAATAGGGAGGGATGCAGGTAGGGAGGGATGGAGCTAGGGAGGGATGGAGCTAGGGAGGATGGAGCTAGGGAGGGATGAAGCTAGGGAGGGATGGAGCTAGGGAGGGATGCAGGTAGGGAGGGATGGAGCTAGGGAGGGATGCAGGTAGGGAGGGATGGAGCTAGGGAGGGATGGAGCTGGGCCCTGGGTGCTAGGGAGAGATGTGTGGTTTGAGAGGAGAAGAAACAATGAGTGCAGTAGAAGAGGAACAGGAAAAGAGGGTGGAGATTGAGGAGCAAGGAAGGAAATAGAGAGGACGCTCAGGTAAGCAGCAGTGCTACCTGGCTTCCTGTAGCTTTGGGGGTCCCACCCAGAACCATCCAGACCTCAGCTCCAAGGGCGTGGAGCTGTACATAGGAGGGAGCGTCCAAACAACCAAGTGAAAGACAGTGCCAGGGTCAGAAATGGGGTGGGCTTTGGAGGTGGCTGAAATTGCTAGAAATGACAAACACATCAACCATAATACTGTTCCTTTCTTGGTTGAATTTTTTTAAAAAAAAAACCTTCATGATTTTTACACACGATTCATTACATGTCTTGTTATGAATATTCTGAATGGGCAAAAATTACACCCAATATTTACATGAAATATATTAAAGCTCATTCATAAAAGTTGTTTCTATCATTATGACATCCTTTTAAAGCACATTTTAACAACGTGGTTTGCTTATATATTGCAAGCTAAAATGAAGTGAATGAATCACAATCTTACATTTATGCTTTGTTACACTACAAAATGGGAAGAAAAGTGAGTAAACATCCAGCATATTTCTGAGAATGAATGGTAATACACTTTCGCTAAAATATATACGTAGGATGTATGTCTATCTCATAATTTAAATTAGCTGCTTAATGATGCGTAGCTGCTATCTTCTCTATCCATTTACCAATGCAATTTAATTTCAGGCAGAATCAAAGCATGTTTTCCGGGCTCAACTGCACATCCTTAGGAAAACATGTCCTCAAAGTGAAAAGGAATGATGATAGGTAGTTCTCTACCTGAACCCGTGGATTTTTATTCTTTATCTTAAAGGAAACTCAGTGTCATTTCCATCAAAATTCTCTCCTTAGAGATGGGTAAACAGGGCCACGGAATCTTCAGGACATTGTCAAACAGGACCCATAAGGTGAGGCTGGGCACCCCAGTGACTAAAGGTAGGTCAGAGACCAACGGGAGGCAGAGCTGTTCTTTTGTGAGACGGAGTCTTGCTCTGTTGCCCAGGCTGGAGTGCAGTGGTGCAATCTTGGCTCACTACAACCTCCGCCTTCTGGGTTCGAGGGATTCTCATGCCTCAGCCTCCCAAGTAGCTGGCATTACACGTGTGCACCACCACGCCTGGCTAATTTTCTATGTTTTTAGTAGAGACGGGGTTTCACCATGCTGGCCAGGTTGGTCTCAAACTTCTGGCCTCAAGTGATCTGCCCACTGCGGGCCCCCAAAGTGCTGGAATTACAGGCATTAGCCACCATGCCCAGTCAAGCTGGAGGTTTTTATTTGGTCACTCACTATAGGAAATATCTGCTTTTCAGTCACACTCATTCTTAACCACCTGTCATCAAGTGAGAAGCAGGTGAGGTAACAATGGTCACTCTGAGTCTATAATTCACAGGGCCCTCAGTAGAAAAAGGAACCAGAGCTTGGCGCAGCTCTGCGCTTCAGGCTGTCTGGTGGTTTCAGTTAAGGCCTGTGTGTTCAAGGCCCTGAGACTCCTGTTAGCAGAAGAAAAAATGCCTAAAATATCAGCTGTGAAGTTCCAGGCCGAGGCCCGGGCAGAGTCCCACAGACCTGTGTCCAGCCCCTTCCCAGGACTATGAATCACGTGGGAAAGGCGGGGTCGGAGGAGATGCTCAGCCTACAGTCAGGCTGAGGGGGAAGAAATGGTTTTATTTGGGCTGGGGGAAAACAAAGCTGATCCTTATAAGAAATACGAAAACAGCTGTTTCTTGACTATGATAGCTACCAGGCATAACTGCTTAAATAGAAACACTTTCAAACTCCCCCAATTAACCATGCCTTTAACCTTTCCACCTTCTCCTCACAACCTATCAAGTGACAGCTCCCCACTCTTTTTGGACTGGAAATTTGGTCTTACATGGAAAGGATGACCCTCGAAAGGCAACGAAGTGGAGACAAGAAAGGGACATGAAGAATCAGGAGCCCAGCTAATTTATAAGACAGAAAAGTACCCTTGAATAACCAGCAACGGCTGTATCTCTTCAAATTCATGAGTGGATGTGGGAACCACCCACACGTGGACTGGATGAAACGCTGGGAGGAGGTAGATGAGACTTACTGCTGGGGAGAGAGGACGGATACAACCCTGCTCCTTGGGGACAGAGCTCGGGACTACCAGGCAGCTTCCCGGCTGGAGGGTGGGAGAAGTGATACTTCAGGGAAGAAG
The DNA here is from genome assembly GCF_049354715.1 of Callithrix jacchus. NCBI lineage: Eukaryota > Metazoa > Chordata > Mammalia > Primates > Cebidae > Callithrix > Callithrix jacchus. The sequence continues at coordinate 111,589,696 of NC_133515.1, forward strand.
TAAAGACATCTTGATCCAACTCATGGCAGCAAAAGCCAGACTCCTGGGGACAGAAGTCCACTCGGCCAGCAACGCCAGTGAGAACCCAAGACCCACCTGGCCCCACTTCCTCCACCTGTTGGCCACGCCACGGCAGACAGGGCTCCTGAACATGCACCTTCACGTGGCCCTGGCTTCGGCCTGTTCCTCTTGGTCATGTGGAAGGCTAGCGGGACTGGACAGGCCGGTGGGTGGGAAGGAAGCGTCACACATTAAGGTCTGAAGTCTGTGTCCCTGAATGACACAGAGTCCTAAGGCCGAGAGTGACAGCAGTGTTACTGGTCCTTCACGACTCTGTGGCTACCTCGCTTGGTCAGTTCACTTCCATGAAATCAAGCCAGCCCCAATAAGACAGTGTCTTTGATGTATGCCCTATGTTAGCTACTAAAACTTACCCTTTCCATTTTTCCTTTTCTACAAGGGGCAAATTCCCTTAGTCAGAGGAAGAAACAATTTTAATACCAGTAAGACTAAAGGCCAAAAACACTTTATACTAAGAAATGATAAAAATCTCTATCAATTCCGGGATAACTCAGAGTAATACGGGCCAATGCCCTACTTGGAGAAAGGTAAAGATGATGAAGGTCAGAGCACAGAGAACAAAGAAAGCCAGGGTCTGCACTCCTTCCTGTACCCTCCCCGGAAACTGAGCGGAGTTTTGAGAATGAAGAAAGCTGGGGTCTGCATTCCTTCCTGTACCCAGAAACAGAGCGGAGTTTTGAGAATAAAGAAAGCCGGGGTCTGCATCCCTTCCTGTACCCTCCCCAGAAACACAGCGGAGTTTTAAGGAAAAACACACACAAAGAAGTGGAAAGATTTGTTTTCACTTCCAGCCTTTGAGTTCATCTACTTACCTACTAGTATCAAGCAATTTAAACAGAATCTGTATTGAAACCTCCCGAGATTCTACAGGAATTACTATTTTACCATTAATCAGGCCTTTGCATTGCATCTCTCGTGCTGCCGGTTTTAAAGACTTTCTGCTCCAATCTGGCTCTGCGTTCCCTGACAACCAGGGCCATTCTCTGTAGCTCACTGCCGCAGCCAACGAATGCTGACAACGGAGCCTGCAGCACGCGGCGGCACGAGACCTTCCCGCCGCTGATCGATCCGGAAGAGAGTAAGAAAACCAGCAAATACAGCTGGTACTAGACAGCAGCACTATTCTAATCAGCTTACACACGGCATCATTTAATCTTCCATGACACCCCAGGACGCAAGGAGGACTGTCATCTCTGTTTTACCAATAAGGACGCTGGGACACAGAGATGTCACATCACGCCCCCAAGGCTACCGTCAATGGGGGAACCAGGATGTAACTGGGGATGCCTGACAGCAGAGCCTGGCCTTTCAACAGCTGCTTACACTGCCCTCACGAGACACCTGCCAGGACTGTTTTCTATTTAAGAACAACATACGAGAGCTTTCAAACATATTTGCAAGGTTCTCCACTGAGAGACGTGCATTGCACAAGGCTACAGCGCTGCACACGGCTCGCTACGACCCGCCCTCTCCCTTCCCAACTGTCTCTTTCTTGTCATCCTCCTAGAACGGCCCTATGCTGTAGCCCAGTGTTTTCCAAACAACGGTTGTGACTGTGACCCAAAGGATGAGCTACAAGCAGATTTTTAAAATAAATTACATCAGAATAGAGACAAATGAAAAATGTCAGGGCGTGCGCCACATGGCTGGGTGCGTTTGGTGTCACCGTGCTGCGTCTCTGCACATTAGGCCCCGATATGGGATGGCTCTTCGCTACGGAGTGCAGCTTGGGAGTCGACCACCCGGCCCCTGCACCGAATCGTGCTGCCTTGACAGAGCAGGTGAGGGACAAATGGCTGCTGAACGTTCAAACGGACGTACCACGGAGCGCCTCCAGGTCAGGGCATTAGAAATCTGAGTGGCAGCATTCCCTAAGCCAAGGCTTGTTGCTGGGTACTTAATTGCTTTTTCAAGACTGGATAAATAAGGAAAACTGCGGCTACCAAATTATATATAAACCAAAGCAAACCAGAGCGAAGCACATACAAACGCACAAACATGAAACACCACGGCCTTACCCCTGCGCCCAGGGTACACGTGCGGGTAGTACTCGTAATAAAGATCTGGCTGATCAAGGTTTCCAAAGGGTTCAAATTCCATCTCAGCATTCTGGAAGAGGCCCAACTTCACTAGCAGCGCCAGCCTCACAAACCAAAGCTAAAAACACAAAACATGATGGAAATAAGAGGTTATCTACACATGTCCAGTTCAGAAATTCCTATTCCTTATGAAGCGGGTGTTAGAGGTTAATTTCTCAAATATTAAAATAAAGGCTAACCTAACTTTCTTTCTTTGCGTATTTACACAATTGTGTTTAAAAAATTATTCTTGAGGCTGGCACATGCCTGCAGTTCCAGCTACTCAAGAGGCTGAGGTGGGAGGATTGCTTGAGCCTGGAGTTCAAGTCCAGCCTGGGCAACATAGTGAGACCCTGTCTCCAAAAAAAAAAAAAAAATTACTATTGAGCTTAATAACAATGTGAATGATTTTATGTAATTGTTTACTCAATAAGTAAACAGTGCTTATTGAGCAGGTGTGCATGCAAAGCACTATGCTACATGTCATGAAGATGAAAAGGCACCAAAGGAATGTGCCACCTAGCTGGGGGCGGGGCGGGGGGGGGCAATGGGAGCAGGAAGGAGGGAAGCCAGGGCTGGCTGCCTTTGAAGGCAGCTCTCAGGGCTGTGGAATTTCAAATGGCCACAGGCTACGGAAGGCTCTGCTGGTTCAGGGAACCTCAGGACAAAGGCACAGAGTGGACGGAATGCAACTTCTGAGGGCACAGTGTGCTCTGACAGCATCTGGGAAAATGGGGGGAATTTGCATTAGAGAGCTGCAGAGCCAGAGACTTTTAGGATTCAAAGGGGTTTCTTAGAAATGACCTAATTTGATCTGACTTTACTGAGGAGAAGAATGAATTTCACCAAGTGTCTACTGAGGACGGAGGGATAAAGGAATGAGGCATGCCATACAGTGGAATCACACTCAGCTTTCACGGAGGAAGTCCTGTCGTTTGTGATGTGGATTGATGTGGGTGAGCTTGGGGGACGTGACATTAGATGAAACAAGCCAGGCACAGAAAGACAAACACTGCATGATCCCACTTACATGCGGAATCTGAAAACGCTGAACTCACAGAGGCAGAGTAGATGGCGGGTGCCGTGGCCGAGGTGGGGAGCGGGGCAGGCAGGGGAGGTTTGAGAGATGTTAGTTAAAGGAAACAAAATTCAGTGAGACAGGAGGAATAAGCTCAAGAGATCCACTGTAGACCTGGTGACCATAGTTACAAACGCTGTACTGTATACTAAAAATCACTACACACACACAGCATGTGAGACAACGCATGTGCTTTAGCCATTCCACAGTGTATACATATCTTGTCATGGTCTGAGGGTCTGCACACAACAAGGGAAGACGAGATTTCGCATGGGAGGCAATGGGAAGCCATCCAGCTCTTGACTAGCTCCGTTTCAGCCTGGCTCCTAGTGTAGACCTCGCCTGCCCTCCCCCCGACCCCCAGCCCTGGCAACCACCGTCTACTCTGCCTCTGGGACTTCAGCATTTTCAGATTACGTGTGTAAGGAGGCTGGTTCACCCTCCTTAGGCAGCCTGGTGGTCCCTGGATCCTGGGAGGTCATCATATTGGGGTTGGGTCAGTGCCGACACCTGATCAACCAAGTGTGCCACAGCCTGGAACTCCAGGCCCAAGTGACCCTCCCACGTTGGTCTCCCCAGTGGCTGGGACTTCAGTCACATGCCACGGTGCTGGGCATAGTTTCTGAGCAGGAAAGTAAGATGATCAAAACTGTGATTTAAGACTTTTTTGGAGGTAGTTTATGGAATGAATGTGAATAAAGAAACCTGAGGTAAGTTCCTATAGGAGGCTGACGCAACGCTGCAATGAGAGCTTGAACTGCGGGCGGTGGTGGGAGAAACGCTACACAAACGGTCAGGGTTTAGCAAACCAATGATGGACAGGTGATGGGGGGAAGTACGTTTAAAGCTGGAGCGGCTCTTCTCGTCAGCTCTTGGGGAAGAGGGAGAAGGAGAAGGAGCCTGCTGAAAATAGCTAAACTGTCAGGGCCCCCCAGAGCCGCTCCTTTCAAAAGCTCCTCGCGGTTCTCAAGGACCTGATGATTCCCGGAGGATTCCCACATAAACTAGAACAGCAATTAAAAACTCCCCAGGGAAAGTAAGAATTTATCAACATTTGCGGCTGTTCCTTCTTATGAGTTTCCTTTGGTTCATGAATCTATTTTGTGCATTCCTTTTTCTTTTTTTAAATTTCAGAGCAAGTGATATTATACCAAGACGAGCCAACCCATGGCACGTGGACCTCTGTCCTTGGGTATACAGAGCCAGCTGCTCCTGCACCGTTTCCCACAGGCTCAGACCGCCAGCCACTGCTGCCAGTCGTGAGGCGAACCCACCTGCTGACCCAAAGCCACGCTAGTCCCGCCATGAGACTGAGTGTGAGCACCTGTCAGTGTGCTTCTGGGGCACACACAGGTGTCCTGACAGTGCACAGTGAGAATTCCAGTGCCCGAGTATGGTACATACAGTAGACTTAGGAGAGAAAGAAGTAGGATATGAAAATATACGTTTTGTTATTGGCATGAAAGGCCGTGTCCCCACACTATGATGAGCCAGATTAAGCGACAGCCCCTGAAAGGTATTCTAACCTGCAGTGAGTCTGTCGTGTGGCTGGTGGGTAGCCCGCTCTTGCCGTAGCCCTGGCCGTGGGCGGTGAGGAGGCGTCCGCAGAGGTCCACTGCCGCCCTCCAGTTTCTGCAGCTCTGCAAGACAGGGCAGACACGTGACCAAACGCACACGCAAGGCATGGGAGAATACAGACATGAACGCACGGCCGCTGGACACAGCCGCTCACCCTGCTGCAGGCAGTCCCAGCCAGCCATAAGTAACCACGACAAGGTCAGTGTGCTCGCGGCATGGAGGGAATGCCATTTGTCAACATTGCACGTGTAATTAGGCAATGAGAGAGCCAAGCGTGAGACACAGTTCAAGGTGATTAAATCATAAAAGCATGAAAATTTAACAACTGATAGAACGTTGGGAGGGGCTTCTTACTGGAAAGCTCCCCACATCTCTCAATCTATGTGACTGCTTTCCTTGTTAGCAAGATTATCTTGTGATTTCTGTCAATTTAAATCAATAAATTTGATGCTGTGTTGGATATATTTATTTGCATCTGTACGATCTGCATTTGACTCTAAAAGGCTCTATATGTTCATGATTCTAATTTATCAATATGAAAAAAATCAATGAACTATGTGAACACAACATGTTCCAGGCCCATGTGGCAATGCACAGCGGACGTTCCCACCCGTAAACATTACGCTTCCACCGCGGGAAGGCGGGCTGCTACCGACAAACTGGCGGGTTCCTGCAGACTCTTGTGTTTACCCCCGCCCTTATGCAAGAGAGAAGGGAGGGCCATTAGGCAAATGAATGGGCAAATAAGATCAGAATGTTTAAACCTTCTAAGAAGCTCAAAGTGGATGGATGCTCACTGTCTTTTCTCAACGTAACAGGCACTGTCTTCGAACCCTGTAGATGTCCTCGTTTCTGTAGCCAGTCGGTAACCAGGCTTTAAGTACCTCCTGCCTGGCAGAGGCCGCAAGGCTGGTGGGGAGGTTGGTGAATGAATGCTGTGTCTGGGCACTCATTAGCGGTATGACTCAGCGAGGGACACAGACAGACAATATGTTTCTCAAGAATTCACTCAGTGATTTTATGTGCATGCCAAGCGCTTCTCTGACAAGAAGTTTAAGAGTTTGTGTATTTTAAAAACGTGTGGTCGGGCCTGCCACACGCTTCTGCACCCTAACTCACACACGTGCCACACCCTCTCTGCACCTCCTGCACTCCACGCCAGGACACAGGAAACTCGGGCCCTGCTCATGAAGCGCCTGGGAGGGAAACGAGCTCAGCTTTGCCCTGAAGTTGCTCTGCTGTCCTTTACTTGGGTGTCCCCAGGCGGGAGCTAAGGACTTGCTATGAATTCCAGCTGCAGTGGGGGCTGTGCCGCAGGCAGGAGAGGGGGGCTTGTGTCTTCCGGGGCTCTGACACTCACACCGCAGGCTCAGCGATGGCTGCGTTTACAGAGTGGGGGTCATCTGTCCCACCTCACAGATGTGACCATTAGATAAGGTCTATGGAAGTGCTGAGCACGGTGCCGGGCACGAGGCAGACATTGAAGTGTGGACCATGCTGCTACGCATTCCCAACTGTCACGACGTAAATCCAGAGTCGGCGTGTGCATGCCCAGTGAACCACATGTGAGGGAAGGAACTGGTGCAGGCCCGGGGCATCAGACAGGTCAGGCTCTATGACCGCTAGCTGTGCGACCTGTCACAAGCCGCCAGCTGTCTCCGGGCCGCAGGCACCTCAGCTCCTCCGGGTCTCCTCAGCGGCTGCTGAACATTCCACTATCCAGATCACCAGTTCGTGTATCCGCTGACCTTCGGAAGGACCTCTGGGTTTTGTCTACTTTTTGGCAACTATGGATAAAACTGCTATCAACATCTTTGGGTAGATTCTTGTGCGGATATGAGCATTCAGCATGACTGGCAGAAATATCCAGGAGCCTAATGCAGTAACCAGATTGCTGGGTTGTATGTGGGAGTCTGTTTAGTGCTTGAGGAAGCCACCACGCTGCATTCCTAAGCGGCCGCACCATCCTGCCTTCCCCCCAGCAGTGAGGTCCCGTGGGGCCGGCACATCCTGCAGCACTGGGTGTCGTCGGTGCGGTTTTCAGCACTAACTGGCATGCGTCTCACTGTCAGGTGGGCGTGCCCACCGTCTCTCTCAGTTTCTGCCTTCACTGTACCTGCCACAGCCTCACCGTGAGTACTGGCCTCCACGGCACCGACCAGCAATCAGCAAATATTAGCAGGACAACCCAAATGAGGTTTCTGAAAATGTATCTTGTAGCTTTTTTTTGGAAATAAGACCAGTGCATACATAGTACAGTTGGCTCTTCAGCTCTGAAGCAGCCCCACACATGCACTGGAGTCTGTGGCTTTCTTCACTAGCTGGTGCGTGGCCACTAGCCCAAGTCTGAGTACCACTGATGGACGGTGAAGATCAAGCTGGTGCCACGCTCCCCAGAACTGTCCACACTACAGCGAAGAACGTCCCATAACACAGGCGTTCTGTGTTCTGGTTGACAGTTCAGAAATATTTTTAGATTGGTTAAGATAATTTACTAAAACCATCTCCAACTGCCTTCTCTAGTCTAAGTTCAATGCAATAATCACTTTATATAATACAAATGGCTATGTATATTCTCTTTGAATTGCAAATGTGAAAGAGTGAGAGGGAAAGACACAGTGCCAAGTCTGAACCGGTTCTATATACGCATCTCGGCAGAGCCTGTATCCAGGGCAACTAATAACTGCTCCCTTCCCGGTTCCCTAGGCCTGAGGCTCTGGCCTTTCCTGCTAGAGGCTGGGGCCCTCTTCCCTCAGGACATGACCTACAGTGAGGACAGACAGGAGTTAAGCAGGGAGGCGGGGAGGGGTAGAGACCCTAGAAGACAGAGTGTGTGCAAAGCCTGGTGAGAGCAGGCTCGGGCAGCCTGGGGCAAAGTGCAGGTGCAGGGCCAAGGGGATGCAGTGAGAACCGGGGACCTGACGAAGGCCGTGGAGAGGGTGCCGAGCAGATGAGGATGAGGCGAGGTTGGAGAAGCGGGCGAGGACAGGGTGGCACCAGGGAGGTGAGGCAGAGGCGGGTCGGGGGTGCTGGCCTTTGCAGGCTTCCAAGAGCACGGGCCATGGCAGAGTGGCGTCATCACCACATTTGAAGGCACCAGTCTCCCTGCACTGATGGGGTGAACTTAAGGCGCCTGTGTAGATGTGAGCAAAGCTAACAGGAGGACGTTCCAGCAGCCAGGCCTGCTGCTGGCAATCTGTGTACATCCTGTGGGCGCCCCGCCCCCACTAACTGCCTGAGTTGGCAGGCAGAGCTCACAGGAGCGCAGAGCGCAGCCTCCTGCGTGTGTGCGTGGCAGGAAGGTTTGGTGCTACCATGGAAGAGCTGGGCATCCACAGCAGAGCTGAGAAGGTGCCGCAGCTGCCATCTGGCCAGGACGTCTACAAGGTTCACTCTGTGGCCTTTGAAGGAGAAAGCTCGTGGATCCCAGGTCCAGGCCCCCATGGGTCAGTAGTTTACTTCTTCTGACTTCAAGGAGGACTGTGGGTGACTTCAGCCTGTGAGTGGCTTGTGACTGACACCTGAGGACAAGGCACAGGAGCAGAGATGCCTCTGCAGTGACAGGAGCTTTATGTATACTGCATGTTGTGACAACGGAACAGTGGGCTGGTATTTGCCACGTGTTTTCCGTTTCGTTCCTTCATGGCTGATGATGGTGAATTAGTCATTACTTAAATCGCTGGTGCAGAGTGGCAGAAACAGACGTGTATTAGTCCAGAGGGTCAGTGAGCGGACGTCTCCAGGAGGCAGCTGCAGGGGAACTCAACACCTGCCAGGTTCCAGGAAAAGCTATTAGCAGCTTTGTTAAGAGCTGGCCGGACTGGAGTCAGATGAAAGTAATATTTGTGGAAAGGCCAGGCACTGTGGCTCACGCCTGTAATCCTAGCACATTGGGAGGCCGAGTCGGGCAGATTGCTTGTTCAGGAACTTGAGAAGAGCAATGTGGTGAAACCCCCATCTCCACAGAATAAAAATCAGCACGCGTCTGTAGTCCCAGCTACTTGGGAGGCTGCAGTGGGAGGATCGTCTGAGCCCGGAGACTGAGGTTGCAGTGACGTGAAATCATGACACTGTACTCCAGCCCACTGTCAGAGTGAGACCCTGTCTTAAAAAGACTGTGGAAACTGAGGAGAGGGAAGCAGAGAGATGGGCAGCCGCAGGCACTCTAGGGAGGTCAGCACCACCAGGCTGTCGGGAGGAGAGGCAGGCGGCTGCATAGAACGTGAGACAGTGTCTGTGTTTAGCCAAGCACCTGAGTGTGTAAAACACAGATGGGGAGGCTGTAGCTGGAGAAAGGCTGATCACACATGAGGAAGGAAGGATGACCCCTGGCTCCAGGTTCCTGGCATGAGGGCATGCGGGCCAAGGGCCATCTGCGGGGAGGACAGTCTGCCCACCGACCTCAGCAGGCGTGTGTCCAGGGCCAGGGCCATGAGGTGCTACCAGAACTCTGTTTTCGCTCCTAAGCTGGGGGAAAGTCACTCATTGTTAAAAGTGAGGAGAAGGGGAGGGGTGGCAGCTTGAGGTATGAGTAGTTCTTGGTGAGTCTCGTGAGGATTCACAGTTAACACAGGTAAACTACTCAGGACCATGCTGGGAGCACGGTGAGTGCTCAGGGAACGCCGTTCTCCCACCTGGGCTCCGCAGCACAGCACTTCCGTAACCTCTCCACGTACGTTTTCCCTCCTGGACTTGTGCAAATGCACGGGCTGTTATTTTTGGTCATAATAACATTACAAAGTAGGCATTATGATGACTTTTCTTTTGAGACAGGGTCTCACTTTGTCATCCAGGTTCGAGTGCAGTGATGAGATCACAGCTTGACTTCCTGGGCTCTGGTGACCCTCTCACCTCAGCCTCCGAGTAGTGGGACTACAGGCTGCGTGTGTCACCATGCTCAGCTAATTTTTGTATTTTTTGTAGAGATAGGGTTTCCCATGTTACCCAGCTTGTCCTGAACTTCTGGGCTGAAGTGATCTACTCACCTCGGCCTCCAAGAGTGCTGGAATTACAGGCGTGAGCCACTGTGCCTGCCACTATGACAATTTTTTTTTTTTTTGAGGTGGAGTCTCTGTCGCCCAGGCTGGAGTAAAATGGCAATCTCGGCTCGCTGCAAGTTCTGCCTCCTGGGTTCAAGCAATTCTCCTGCCTCAGCCTCTGGAATAGCTGGGACCACAGGCGCCTGCCACCACGCCTGGCTAAATAAAAATAAGTTTTGTATTTTTAGTAGAGATGGGGTTTTGCCATGATGGCCAGGCTAGTCTCGAATTCCTGACCTCCGGTGATCTGCCCATCTTGGCCTCCCAAAGTGCTGGGATTACAGGCATGAGCCACTGCACCCGGCTGATGACCACTTTTACAAATGAGAAACCTGAGGTTTTAGTTCTCGTGGAAAGGATAACAAAGAAGCTGATGAGTAAAGTTGGCGGAACTGCATTTTCTCATCTGTTCACTCAGCGGCCACCTACTGACCACCTGCTGTGGGCCAGGCACTGTGCTAGGCTCGGGGGACACAAGGCCAATGAAGAGTCCGGGTCCCAGAAGCCAGGGCAGGCTTCCAACATCAGGTCACAAAGGTGAGATGCCAGTTCCAGGCAAGAGGGGGCAGCTGGGTGCTTCTAAACAGAAATGCATTTTTAAATAAAATGTTTGGAAAATGAATCTAGCTGCAGTGTACAGACCGACTGGGGCAGTCTAAAGACCGTAAGTGGGCAGGTGCTACGTTGCCTGGCCCGGCAGGAGAGCAGAAGGCGGCAGAGGGGAGGGCACCGGGGCTGCTCCTTAGAGGGTGAGAGAGACCCAGACACAAACTAACCAATGAAACACCAATGCTGAAAGCTGAGGACGGTGCAAACATGTCTCTACCCACCCTGGGCAGGCGGACATGGAGATGCAGCAGGCAGATGAGCTGGGCTTCACAAAATTACAGAAGATAAAAAAAACCAATGACTTAAGATGGTGGAGCAGTCATGTGAAAGTGCCTGGTAAACGTGCAGATGGCAGGTTGCAGCTAAGGACAGAAGACCCTGGAGATGTGGGTTTGGGGGAAGCATGTACCGGGGAGAGGAGGCCCAGCGAGGTAAGGAGGAAGGCTCTCTGGAGAGGAGCAGGAGCAGGTCCCACAGAGCATCTGCCCTGCAGCCGAGGAAGGCCGCCCAGGAGGGCACAGGGAATGGGCAGGGAGTGCGACCTGGAAGCGGCCTGGGGGGCTGCCGTGCTTCTGCTCTCAGCTTCCAAGGACAGGACTGCTGCCTACAGACACAGGAAAGCTCGCAGACTGCCCCTGATGTTTCAGGGGCAGGAATAAAGAAACCTACCTGTGGCAGTCACGGTGCGAAGGCCTGTGAGGCACAGAAGCACCCAGTCACTCCTTCACTTAAGAAGCATTTTCTAAGCATCTATGAGGAGGTACACTCTAGTCAGGTAACAGGAGTCCAAAGATGAATGTGGCATGAAGGGCAGTCACACAGAACACATGGCTACAAAGCAGTGTGTCAAGACAGACCCAGATGCTCCGTCCACACCCACCAGGAGTTAGAAATACCGTGAGTTGAAAATAAGCGAATGCAGGCCGGGTGTGGCGGCTCACACCTGTAATCCCAGCACTTTGGGAGGCTGAGCCAGGTGGATCACCTGAGGTCAGGAGTTCGAGACCGGCCTGACCAACATCGGGAAACCCCAGCTCCACCAAAAACACAAAACTTAGCCAGGTGTGGTGGTGAGCACCTGTAATCCCAGCTACTCAGAAGGCTGAGGCAGGAGAATCACTTGAACCTGGGAGACAGAGGTTATAGTGAGTTAAGATCGCACCACTGCACTCTAGCCTGGGCAACAGAGCGAAACTCTGTCTCAAAAAAGAAAAAAAGAAAAAGAAAATAAGTGAATGCACCTAACGTACTGAATGTCAGAGCACAGCCTAGCCTAGCCTACCTTAAACACACTCACAACAAAAATCAGAAAACACAAGGCCTACTTTACAAAGTGCTGAACATTTCATGTTGTTTCTTGAATTCTCTGAGACTGAGAAACAGAATGGCCATGTGGGTGCTCACAGCACAGTTCCCACTGAATTGGGAGCGCTTTCACCCCATCATAAAGTTGAAAAACCTTAAGTCAAACCACATAAGGTGAGGACTGTCTGTATGTACACACAGATGCATAAACACACGCAGCAGACCCTCTGTCTGCTGGGGACCAGTTCCAGGACCCCCGGGATACCAAATCCATGACTGCTCAAGTCCTAGGCTGATCCCCCATATCTGCAGGTTCCACACATATGGATTCAACCAACCACAGCTGAAAGGTTGCTGTGCACACTTCAGTGCGTTTCCCACCTGTGGGTCGTAGAATCCATGGATGCGGAACCTGAGACATGAAGGGCCAACTGTACATTATCTACATGTTAAAACACATACATGCACATGTGTTCATGAAACACGGACACCCAGTGTGGGAGAAACCAAGATCGGCGGCACGGGGTGGAGAGTCTTGCACGATGAACAACAGCAATGCACGTGAATGAGGGGGATGCCGTCCCTCAGGGGGCAGAGGGCACACGTGGCACAGCATGGACACGCCCGACAGCCCTGTGGGGACACTGCTGCCACTGACACCTGACAATTCAGGAGGAAATGGGCCAACACATGCAGAGCACATTCAGGGCACTGCAGAGCAGGGGCAGCTGGAGGATGGGGTCAGGGTCATGAGGGGGTGAGGCTGAGCTGGAGCTGGAGCTACAGGCCAGACCCTAGAGTGGCAGACCCCAGAGTGGCAGGCAGGAGGGGAGGACAAGAACCCAGGGCGCTTTGTGTGGAGAGAACGAATTCTAAGGACTCAATCCAGAGTGGAGTGACTGCTGCCAGGACCCCACTGCCGTGCTGATCTGGATCACACGACGAAGTGAGATTTCTTCTGAGATCACACGTGCCTGGTTTGAGTGACTGGTTACGATGTGTACTGGCTGCCAAGTGGGTCACATTTCCCAAAACGGAATGAGCTGAATCTGCAGTCCTACGTGCTGATGGAAATATAATTAAATCACACATGCAACATACTATGTGCTAAAAATTAATTATATCCTTTGAAACCACTTAAATTTATGATAAAACATTTTAAATAGCTTAACAATGTGTGAGCGGGTACCTAGTTTTCTAATTCTTTGGGGGGTATTATGTGAATAAAAAGGACACTGAGCTAGCTTAGCGAAGAAGGCACAGAGAAACAAGGGTCTGAATTAGCACAGGAGGGGAGGCGCAGGAGGAGGAGATAATTCATATGAACTATGTAGGAGGCAGGAGCCCTGGGCTGTGGCCGGTGCTAACGGGTGCTACCATGAGCTAACTGAGAGGATGCAGCAGAAACAGTCGGCCGGGGTGGCGGGTGCTGCTGAGATGATTCCACATCGGACACCTGTGAAACACTTACAGTTCTGTCAGGCAGGTTAGCTGCTTACACAGAGTTAGCTAACACCCCCATCTGCCGTCTCCCTCTGTGCACCTTGTGGAATAGTACAAAGCAGTCAAGAATGAAGTGAAGGAACAAAGTCAACTGTGCACAATGATACCGTATTCTCATATGTACCCTTCTGATCTTGTTTTACTGTATCCTCACATGTACCCTTCTGATCTTTTTTTTTTTTTTTTAAAAACATATACTGTTTTGTATCCTTCACTCAAAACTTCCTTATATCTTCAAATATTTTCTTGGGACATGATTTATAATGGCTGCATAATATCTAATCACACAGAAGTACACATTATTTGTTAATTTGGTATTTGAACATGTGTCACCTTTTCAGAAAATATAAAACTGATCGCTAACAGAACACCACTCAACAGCGCTGCTGGTGCTACGGAGCGGACCGAATGACACCCTGCTCATGTTTTATCTAAAAGCTCTTAATCAAGGGTCTCTGGGATGACAATGGGTAATGAAGATAACGAGACAATCCTTTGCCACTACAATGACCAGCTGTCCCAGGATGAAAGAAACCAAGATCGTATTCCCTTGAGTCCAAGGAGTCAAGTTTTTGACTATTACAAATGAAAGCAGTACAAAAAGCAACAGAAAAACCAGAGTCCTAGATCAAGAGGGTATGTACTGGTTAGACAAAGGAAACTGCCCATTTCTGTGAACAAGTTATGAACAGTTAAGAGGAACTGTAAATACTAAAGTCCTACCAGTAACCTGGAGTTGTCCCTTTGCACTAAAAGTGTTCAGCTGTTTTCTTCTGGAAGGGTCTTTGGCAGCAAAGACCACCATTCATTTGGCGTAACAAATGAACAGAATTCTGTACACGGCGATTTTCCTTACTTGCATGGTAATACATCTCCTGTTTGTGTCCAATACCCATGGCTAAGTGGGGCCTTTTCAGGTGGTACTTATCAGTTTATTTGGCTTCCTCTGTGTGAAAGGCATTCCTAATTTCATCAAGGTTGTAAGTTTAGATCAGGTCTAAACAGCACAGGACATGGGAGACACAATTCCATCAACGATTTAGAACAGATGACGGCCCAGTCTTCAGCTGGCCACCCTGGAGTTACAGATGACAGTGAATCGTTCTGGATGAAGGTACAGCTGGCTGCCCCGTGTCACTGAGCCCTCACACCACGCCACCTCTCCCACCTCCCCTCCAGTCAGAGCTCACCTGCACTTGCTCACTGTTAAGATGAGTACCCTTTAAATCGACCTCAAACCTGATCTCAGTGGAGCCTTTCCTGCTCATGGTGAAACCTTCCTATTCTTAATTCCTGTCTCTCCTTTGGCTTCTCTGGGGCAGTGGCCTCATTCAATGCATTGCTTTTTAATTTCTAAAAGCCTTTCCTTAGTATGGCACTTGGCATGCACAAACAATTATGGAACAGACAGGAAGTTCAAAGCACTACAAGAAGATAGCACAAGAAAAAAATAATGCTAAACCATACCAGTAATCAAAGAAATGCAAATTATAACTTACTAGTGAGTTGATCTTCACTAGTAAAGTATTAAAAAGCAAATGCCATTGTTAGCCTAAAACATTAGAAATTAAAACATTTTAAAAAGATACAGAGTAAGCAGGGAGACACTAGAGCAGGCACACTCAGGTGCTGCAGAAAACATGACGTGGCACGGCCCTCTGAACGGCAATGAGCGGTGTTTACCAGCAGCCTCCAAAGCGGCCATACTCTTCGCCCTCGTGATTCTCCTCCAGAGATTTACCCTAAAGAGATAATCACACATGTAGAAGTCCGCACAAGAGAGTTCATCCTAAGATTATTTACGACAACTTCAGATTATGTGGCTATTAAAATGTTTTAAAAGACCCTTTAATATGGAGAAATGCTAAATATACAATACATAATAAAAAGACACAAACTGGGGCCGGATGTGGTGGCTCACGCCTGTAGTCCCAGCACTTTGGGAGGCCAAGATGGGCGGATCATGAGGTCAGGAGTTCGAGACTAGCCTGACCAACATGGTGAAACCCTGTCTCTACTAAAAATACAAAAATTAGCAGGCATGGTGGCACATGCCTGTAGTCCCAGCTACTCAGGAGGCTGAGGCAGGAGAATTGCTTGAACCTGGGAGGCAGAGGTTGCAGTGAGCTGAGATCGCACCACTGCACTCCAGCCTAGGTGACAGAGAGAGACTCCATCTCAAAAAAAAAAAGAAAAAAGACACATACTGATAGAAGCATATGAATTTCGTGCATTAGCATATATGCAAATATGTATATCCATTCATCTTCATACATGCACACTATGTAGGGTATAGATACATACACATATGTATATACACATGTACTAAAATGTAAAAGAACAGTGGTTATATAAGCAATGTTTTTCAATGTTTCTTTTTTTTTTCTTTGAGGCGGAGTTTCGCTCTTGTTACCCAGGCTGGAGTGCAATGGGGCGATCTCAGCTCTTTGCAACCTCCGCCTCCTGGGTTCAGGCAATTCTCCTGCCTCAGCCTCCTGAGTAGCTGGGTTACAGGCACGCACCACCATGCCCAGCTAATTTTTTGTATTTTTAGTAGAGACGGGGTTTCACCAAGTTGACCAGGATGGTCTCGATCTCTTGACCTCATGATCCACCCACCTCGGCCTCCCAAAGTGCTGGGATTACAGGTGTGAGCCACCACACCCGGCCCGTTTCTTTTCTCTTTTTGATATAGAAACCTGCTATTTGTGAAAGCAAAAAAAAAGAGTTTTATGAATTAAAAAATGAAAAAAAAGTTTTGTGAATGAAACTCAGGCAGACAGGGCTTTGATGTCCTGGCCTTTTAGAAACCAACCATGTGCACGTCCACTGCTGTCTACACAGTGGTAGCCTCAGAGAGGATTATCCCTACCCCATCTCTGTACCTAGAACAGTGCTTGATATGCAGGAACCAAATTCATGCTGGCTGAAGTGATACAGCATTTTCACAACAAGCATGGAAGATGTAAATTCCTATTAAGTACAGCTGCTAAAGCATAAGCTAAATTTTTGGGTTTTTCTGAAAAAACAAAAAGGCTTTCAATATAGTAAATATAGAATCTCCTGATTTTCAATTCTCTGATGCCACACAATGCCCAGTGAACTCAATTTATTATCTATTCGATGGACCTCAAAGGCAATTAGAATTTGTGTGGGTACAAAAACATATATAAACCAAAAAATCTGATTATGGATACATATATATATTTATATATATATATATTTTATGTTTTTATAATTTTTTTTTGTAAAGATGGGGTTTCACCATGTTGGTCGGGCTGGTCTTGAATGCCCAACCTCAGGTGATCCGTCGGCCTTGGCCTCCAAAGTGCTTGGATTACAGGCGTGAGCCACCATGCCCGGCCTTATATATTTTTTAAACAAGTAAGAAATATTCCACAGTAAAGGCTCCCATCAAGGTTTATACCCACTCTATATAGATACTCACCACCAATAAAACATTTACATGTGCGATAAAATTATCTGCAAGGACTTTGCAAACATAAAGCACTCCATAAATGATTAAAAACAGTAAAACATATCATACGAAAAGCCTTCAGCTTTTGCTATGATTTCATATTCTGGGACTTGTTTTCTATGTCTCACACTAGATCACAACTATTCAAAATAAAGCAAAAGCCTCACCATCTTAATTATTCAATTTTTTTGGGAAATGTAAATCTTTTAACAAAGTGGCTTCTTTCCTGACTGAAAATAGAAAGCAGAAATGCTTATGTTCTTGTTACAGTTTCTCCCAATATAATTTTCCCACAGCTGACTGAAGATGAAAGATTTACTGGGATAATTGCTATTGATGAAGTGTACACTATTAGATAAGCAATTTACTGGTTAATATCGATTGGTCTATAAATAACATGTAGTAATATCTACACAAACTTACAACAGCCTGAGAACCAATTTTCTAGGAGTCAAAACAACCCAGTTCCCTAAGACAGTAACACAAAAGAGCAGCACAGTCTGGACAGCCTTTCCACCTGCATCTCCTGGGTGGAGGCACAGAGGGCTTGGTGCTGGCAGACCTGTTGGAGGACGCAGAGTGGGGAGCGAAGGGCAAGGCCCAGACCCAGCCTCAGATCTCAGCTGGGGAGGAAGCCCACCACAATTCAGGACAGAGGTGACAGAAGAGCCCTTTCATCTCTAATTTAGATGTAGATCATCTTCTGGTGAGAGTCAGACACATCAGTAGACGGAACACAAAGATGATTTTTTCCTTCTCCTCCCTTTTTTTTTTAAGACAGCACCTTGCTTTGTTGCCCAGGCTGGAGTGCAGTGGTATGGTCATGAGCCACTGCACCCTCGAGTGCCTGGGCTTAGGAGATCCTCCCACCTTAGCTTCCTGAGTAGCTGGGTCTACAGGTGTGTGCCACCACATCAGGCTAATTTTCAAATTATTTGTAGACACGGGGGTCTCCCTATGTTGCTCAGGCTGATCTTGAACTCCTAGACTCAACTGATTCCCCTGCCTCGGCTTCCTAAAAGTGTTGGTATTGCAGGCATGAGCCACTGCACCCAGCTAGATGATCTTCTTTGTACAATAATTTAGAAAAACATTAAAGGAAAAAAAGAGAAGAAAACACAAGTTATGTTAGAAAAGTTTACCATTTACAATTTATACTTTCCCAAATGGTGTTTTTTTTCTGAAAAGAGAATATAAAATATTTATTTGGCTGTAGTCAAGTTTACTTTGTATTTTAGAAACATTTCTAGGTACAAGAATATTTTTGTTCACGCCCAGGGAGATTGGCTGAGACCATAACTGTCCCTCCTCACTGACGTGAGGATTGGCTATCACAGCCTTTGCCCGGGGCCTGTCAGGACGTGAAGGCTACTGTGTGGTCACAGGAGTTTCTGAAGAGAGTCTTAGGAAGAAACTTTTTTTGCAAAGTTGTGAGCAAGGGACAGCGATGTTCCCAGGGCTTGGTGACAGAGGGGGGCCCTTACCCGGCCTGCACCAGAAGGGACTGGGCCACAGGACAGCAGTGGCAGCCTCAGGAAGAGGAACACTGCTACAAGGAGGCTGCCCCTGGCCGGGCAGGGCAGGAACAGAGGTGAGTGTGGGAACAGGTTCATGTGTCCGATACTCAGGGTGGCACCAAGTGAGTCCGATCAGGTCGGATTGTGCTGTCCAAAATCATTTTTGGTTTTCAGAGGTTTCTGGATTTCACAGAAAGGGCTAAGGAATTACTGATCTGTTTTCAAAAATTAATAGAAGCCTATACATTGTAGGCGGACTTTTGTAATTTGCCTTTATTGTTTTTGAAATTATCCATACTGATGAATGTGGCTCTAGTAAATTTATTTCAATCACTCCAAAGAATTTAATTGATTGCATATAACGTATTCTCTTTTGGCTACTGAATATTAAGGTTTTAAATAAAATTTTTGCCAAATTAATACTAGTAATATGGCAGCAAACATTCTTGAATATGTCTTTTTACAAACATGCACAAGAGTTTTTCTTTTTCTTTTTCTTTTTTTTTTTAAATTTTTTATTGGATTATAGGTTTTGGGGTACATGAGCAGAGCATGCAAGACAGTTGCGTAGGTACACACATGGCAGTGTGCTTTGCTTTTCTTCTCCCCTTCACCCATATTTGGCATTTCTCCCCAGGCTATCCCTCCCCACCTCCCCCTCCCACTGGCCCTCCCCTTTTCCCCCCAATAGACCCCAGTGTTTAGTACTCCCCTTTCTGTGTCCATGTGTTCTCATTTTTCATCACCCACCTATGAGTGAGAATATGCGGTGTTTCATTTTCTGTTCTTGTGTCAGTTTGCTGAGGATGATGTTTTCCAGATTCATCCATGTCCCTACAAACGACACGAACTCATCATTTCTGATTGCTGCATAATATTCCATGGTGTATATGTGCCACATTTTTCCAATCCAGTCTATTATCAATGGGCATTTGGGTTGATTCCAGGTCTTTGCTATTGTAAACAGTGCTGCAATGAACATTCGTGTACATGTGTCCTTATAGTAGAACGATTTATAGTCTTTTGGATATATACCCAGTAATGGGATTGCTGGGTCAAATGGAATTTCTATTTCTAAGGCCTTGAGGAATCGCCACACTGTCTTCCACAATGGTTGAACTAATTTACACTCCCACCAACAGTGTAAAAGTGTTCCTTTTTCTCCACATCCTCTCCAGCATCTGTTGTCTCCAGATTTTTTAATGATCGCCATTCTAACTGGCGTGAGATGGTATCTCAATGTGGTTTTGATTTGCATCTCTCTGATGACCAGTGACGATGAGCATTTTTTCATATGATTGTTGGCCTCATATATGTCTTCTTTCGTAAAGTGTCTGTTCGTATCCTTTGCCCACTTTTGAATGGGCTTGTTTGTTTTTTTCCTGTAAATCTGCTTGAGTTGTTTGTAAATTCTGGATATCAGCCCTTTGTCAGATGGGTAGACTGCGAAAATTTTTTCCCATTCTGTTGGTTGCCGATCCACTCTAGTGACTGTTTCTTTTGCCGTGCAGAAGCTGTGGAGTTTCATTAGGTCCCATTTGTCTATTTTGGCTTTTGTTGCCAATGCTCTTGGTGTTTTGTTCATGAAGTCCTTGCCTACTCCTATGTCCTGGATAGTTTTGCCTAGATTTCCTTCTAGGGTTTTTATGGTGCCAGGTCTTATGTTTAAGTCTTTAATCCATCTGGAGTTAATTTTAGTGTAAGGTGTCAGGAAGGGGTCCAGTTTCTGCTTTCTGCACATGGCTAGCCAGTTTTCCCAACACCATTTGTTAAACAGGGAATCCTTTCCCCATTGCTTGTTTTTGTCAGGTTTATCAAAGATTGTATGGTTGTAGATATGTTGTGTTACCTCCGGTGCCTCTGTTTTGTTCCATTGGTCTATATCTCTGTTTTGGTACCAGTACCATGCTGTTTTGATTACTGTAGCCTTGTAGTATAGTTTGAAATCCGGTAGTGTGATGCCCCCTGCTGTGTTCTTTTTGCTTAGAATTGACTTGGCTATGCAGGCTCTCTTTTGGTTCCATATGAAGTTCATGGTGGTTTTTTCCAGTTCTGTGAAGAAAGTCAATGGTAGCTTGATGGGGATAGCGTTGATTCTGTAAATTACTTTGGGCAGTATAGCCATTTTCACGATATTAATTCTTCCTAACCATGAACATGGAATGTTTCTCCATCTGTTTGTGTCCTCTCTGATTTCGTTGAGCAGTGGTTTGTAGTTCTCCTCGAAGAGGTCCCTTACGTTCCTTGTGAGTTGTATTCCAAGGTATTTTATTCTTTTTGTAGCAATTGCGAATGGCAGTTCGCTCGATTTGGCTTTCTTTAAGTCTGTTATTGGTGTAGACGAATGCTTGTGATTTTTGCACATTGATTTTATATCCTGAGACTTTGCTGAAGTTGTTTATCAGTTTCAGGAGTTTTTGGGCTGAGGCGATGGGGTCTTCTAGGTATACTATCATGTTGTCTGCAAATAGAGACAATTTGGCTTCCACCTTTCCTATTTGAATACCCTTTATTTCTTTTTCTTGCCTGATTGCTCTGGCTAGAACTTCCAGTACTATATTGAATAGGAGTGGTGAGAGAGGGCATCCTTGTCTAGTACCAGATTTCAAAGGGAATGCTTCCAGTTTTTGCCCATTCAGTATGATATTGGCTGTTGGTTTGTCATAAATAGCTTTTATTACTTTGAGATACGTTCCATCGATACCGAGTTTATTGAGGGTTTTTAACATAAAGGGCTGTTGAATTTTGTCAAATGCCTTCTCTGCGTCAATTGAGATAATCATGTGGTTTTTGTTTTTGGTTCTGTTTATGTGGTGAATTACGTTGATAGACTTGCGTATGTTGAACCAGCCTTGCATCCCCGGGATGAATCCTACTTGATCATGATGAATAAGTTTTTTGATTTGCTGTTGCAATCGGCTTGCCAATATTTTATTGAAGATTTTTGCATCTATGTTCATCATGGATATTGGCCTGAAGTTTTCTTTTCTCATTGGGTCTCTGCCGGGTTTTGGTATCAGGATGATGTTGGTCTCATAAAATGATTTGGGAAGGATTCCCTCTTTTTGGATTGTTTGAAATAGTTTTAGAAGGAATGGTACCAGCTCCTCCTTGTGTGTCTGGTAGAATTCGGCTGTGAACCCGTCTGGACCTGGGCTTTTTTTGTGAGGTAGGCTCTTAATTGCTGTCTCAACTTCAGACCTTGTTATTGGTCTATTCATAGTTTCAGCTTCCTCCTGGTTTAGGCTTGGGAGGACACAGGAGTCCAGGAATTTATCCATTTCTTCCAGGTTTACTAGTTTATGTGCATAGAGTTGTTTGTAATATTCTCTGATGATGGTTTGAATTTCTGTGGAATCTGTGTTGATTTCCCCTTTATCATTTTTTATTGCATCTATTTGGTTGTTCTCTCTTTTCTTTTTAATCAATCTGGCTAGTGGTCTGTCTATTTTGTTGATCTTTTCAAAAAACCAGCTCTTGGATTTATTGATTTTTTGAAGGGTTTTTCGTGTCTCAATCTCCTTCAGCTCAGCTCTGATCTTAGTAATTTCTTGTCTTCTGCTGGGTTTTGAGTTTTTTTGATCTTGCTCCTCCAGCTCTTTCCATTTTGACGATAGGGTGTCAATTTTGGATCTCTCCATTCTCCTCATATGGGCACTTATTGCTATATACTTTCCTCTAGAGACTGCTTTAAATGTGTCCCAGAGGTTCTGGCACGTTGTGTCTTCGTTCTCATTGGTTTCGAAGAACTTCTTTATTTCTGCCTTCATTTCGTTGTTTACCCAGTCAACATTCAAGAGCCAGTTGTTCAGTTTCCATGAAGCTGTGCGGTTCTGGGTCGGTTTCTGAATTCTGAGTTCTAACTTGATTGCACTATGGTCTGAGAGGCTGTTTGTTATGATTTCAGTTGTTTTGCATTTGTTGAGCAGTGCTTTACTTCCAATTATGTGGTCAATTTTAGAGTAGGTGTGATGTGGTGCTGAGAAGAATGTGTATTCTGTGGATTTGGGGTGGAGAGTTCTGTAAATGTCCACCAGGTTTGCTTGCTCCAGGTCTGAGTTCAAGCCCTGGGTATCCTTGTTGATTTTCTGTCTGGTTGATCTGTCTAGTATTGACAGTGGAGTGTTAAAGTCTCCCACTATTATTGTGTGGGAGTCTAAGTCCTTTTGTAAGTCATTAAGAACTTGCCTTATGTATCTGGGTGCTCCTGTGTTGGGTCCATATATGTTTAGGATCGTTAGCTCTTCTTGTTGTATCGATCCTTTTACCATTATGTAATGGCCTTCTTTGTCTCTTTTGATCTTTGTTGCTTTAAAGTCTATTTTATCAGAGATGAGAATTGCAACTCCTGCTTTTTTTTGCTTTCCATTAGCTTGGTAAATCTTCCTCCATCCCTTTATTTTCAGCCTTTGTGTATCCTTCCATGTGAGATGGGTTTCCTGGATACAGCACACTGATGGGTTTTGGATTTTTATCCAATTTGCCAGTCTGTGTCTTTTGATTGGTGCATTTAGTCCATTTACATTTAGGGTTAATATTGTTATGTGTGAATTTGATACTGCCATTTTGATTCTAAGTGGCTGTTTTGCCGGTTAGTTGTTGTAGATTCTTCATTATGTTGAAGCTCTTTAGCATTCAGTGTGATTTTGGAATGGCTGGTACTGATTGATCCTTTCTATGTGTAGTGCCTCTTTTAGGAGCTCTTGTAAAGCAGGCCTGGTGGTGACAAAATCTCTGAGTACTTGCTTGTTCGCAAAGGATTTTATTCTTGCTTCACTTCTGAAGCTCAGTTTGGCTGGATATGAAATTCTGGGTTGAAAGTTCTTTTCTTTAAGAATGTTGAATATTGGCCCCCACTCTCTTCTGGCTTGTAGTGTTTCTGCCGAGAGATCTGCTGTGAGTCTGATGGGCTTCCCTTTGTGGGTGACCCGACCTTTCTCTCTGGCTGCCCTTAGTATTCTCTCCTTTATTTCAACCCTGTTGAATCTGATGATTATGTGCCTTGGGGTTGCTCTTCTTGCTGAATATCTTTGTGGTGTTCGCACAAGAGTTTTTCTAAAGTATATAATTGAAAGTGGGATTGTTGAGTCAAAGGTTATACAAAGCATGTACTTCACTAGTATTTTTCTCTAGTTTAATTTTTTTTTGAGTCATGGTTTTACTCTGTCATCCAGACGCCCGATCGTGGCTCACTGCAGCCTTGACCTCCCAAGGCTCAGGTGATCCCCCTGCCTCAGGCCCCCAAGTAAGTGGGACTACAGGTGCATGCTACCATGCCTGGCTAATTTTTGTATTTTAGAGATGAGGTTTTGCCCTGTTGCCCAGGCTGGTCTTGAACTCACGAGCTCAAATGATCCACCCACCTCAGCCTCCCAAAGTGCTGGGATTATAGTGTGAGCTACTGCACCCAGCCTTATTAGCTATTGTTAAATTGCTCCGCAAGGCAATGCACATTCCCATCAACAATGCGTGCCGCCCACCTTTACCAACTGGTGCTGCCAGTGTGACAGGCTTGTCAGTTTTTCTCTTCTTCAGTGTGTCTCCTGGTGCAAGCCTCCCACTGGAGGTACGGTAGACATTTCCTTGGCCACATGTCAAGCACATAGGTGTCCGGGGTTATTTTGCCAGCCTAGGCAGGGCAGAGCCAGGGCTCTTGGTTAATGGACAAATGCTGGAGAGGGGAGGATGGGCCAGGAGGAACCAGCACAGCATCGTGCTCTAATGCCAGGCACTCTTTTCCTTCCAAAAGGGATGTGACTGTGGCCACCGTGAGAGCCACAGCCAGTCCTTATAATCGCACGCTGCCTGCTATTTGAAATTATCATTGCTTGTTTCCTTAGTGTGGTTTTTACTATTTTTTTCTTGTTATTTTCCACCTTATTCTGCTTCCCAGTGGCCCTCCTCCATTTTCAATGATAGATATCAGAAATACGCAGCAAAGAAATTATTTTTAAAATCAGAATCTAAAGTATACCACCTAAAATTTTAAACTTTGTGAAGGAAATCTTATGATAATCTCATAATTACTGTACACAACATATAGAATTCTAACGATGAAGTTAGTTTGATATGAGATAAAGATTTTAGATCAGTGTTACTTTTGCTTTTTTTTTTTACTGGGAATACAATACAGGGTCTATTCGAAAAACTGAACGTAGGCATTACACAACTTCCAAATGTTGAGCAAAAGTCTCATAAAATCACTCAAGTAACTTTTCCCCATCTAAGACTCAAAGGGAATTATTGCCTCTACGATACCATTAAAGTGATTAAGATGCCCTCCTCCCAGGCAGGGACATCCATCTCCCTGTAACTACGATCTTAGGAACGTCTGACATAACTTAGGGAGATATTCAGATCCTTTCAGATCCTTTCCTGGCTGCCTTGAAGACAACAGGAACTATTTTAGGGCATATTAGAATTAAAATACCAGGGCAAGGTAAAGATCTTCTCATAAATACATGTCTCACCTTTCGTAAGTTCCCGTTAGGTGTGTTAATAAAGCTTCTTCTGGGCTCAAGCATTTCCAACGTAAGGAAGACATCAAACCAGGGTATATATTTATTAATAACAGGAAGAATCAAAGAGGGTAAAAAGTAGCCTGCAGAAAAAATTAACTACGACTAACATGCATGGCTCTCTGTGTGATGTTTAAACCCATGATTATAAAGCACACCAGGCTGCCAGTCCAGCCGCTGCCTCAGGATGACACATCACAGCAGCTTTTCCCAGGCCAAATCGAGGGGGCCACACCCACACCCTCGGGAACAGAGCATGGGCTGGGGAAACAGCTAACCTGGAGATCTGTAACTGCATTAGCAAATTATAAAGTATACAGACATTTACAAATTAGCTGTTTTTCCCCTTTTAAAAAAAGAGTATCTCCATCTCTCTCCAAAGCTTTCCAATCATAGAAATAATTACAGAATCACTTCGGTAGCATTCGACTGACATTTACTCATATTTAAACTTAGTGTGATGTGGGAAAAGTCTGCTAACCCCCGAAGCAAGGGATGCTTGTTTACCTTTTTGAGGATGCACTACTGTAAATATGGTAAAAGAGGCTGGGAAGAAAGGCAATTGGGGGAGCACACAGTTTCCAGTGGCTCACAGATCAGCTGCAGCATTCGTATACAAACGCCTACAGTTCGGATCATCTCCTGCTTCTATCTGAGGAGAAAGTCTCTGCCCGGGTTTTTGTACTTCCTCTGAGTTAATGAGTAAAGACTTCTGCATGTTAGGTGATCATGTGCGTGACAATTCCACAGCCTGGGCAGCGTGGTGCAGAGGAAGAAGGAGACGGGAGTGTCCCGGGGGAAGGTTTGGCTTCTCTGACTCTGGAAGGGTTCTTCGGTCTCTGCAAGGTGGGGAACAGCTGGGAACTCTGCTCTGGGACATGCTGGAGCTCTCGGGATTCCCACCAGTTAGAGACCCAGCCTTGTGGGAACTGGTATTCAAGATGTGGTACCAGTAGCTTCTCTGTGGGAAGCGGATACAGGGCATAAGGAGAGAAAAGGGAAATTTCACTGCCGGAGGTTGGGAGCGCAGCTGAATTTGTGTCTGTGTCTGAAGACACTCATGAAGAATCACAAGAGTTAGAATAAATGTGTGAAGCTGGAATTTATACTTCCTTTAAACATAGTGTATGATCTTTAAGTCAGTGACAAGTAAATTAAAAATAATAACAGAGTAGCACTTCTAAATCTGAGTAAATACCATAAATGGTTAAGAAGGCAGAATTTCACAGACCAAGAGCCCTATCTTAGCAACCTTTACTGTAATTGCTTGAAAGAGAAGAGGCTTAGTATGTGTTTGCTCAATGAATACACAAAGAAACACAATTGAGAACTTGTTTGCTTCAATTCCATCAGATACAAGGTCTTCTCACGGGCACATCCTACTCCTGGATTCCACCCATCCTAGAAACGGAATGGCAAGGCCTAATTCCCACAGCGCGCAGATCCGATGGCTGAGAAATACTAAGTCATTTGGTGGGAGCAAAACCACCACCAGCAACTGAGCTCTTTGCCGGGCTGTGTGGACTACGTAAGGGACGCTGGTAACAGGAGCGAGGACATTTGTTTAGGGCCAACCTCCACACCTTTGTAGATCTTAGTTTCTAATCTACAAAGTGAGGATTTTGGACTATTTTAGTTTTCCAAACTTTTTAAATAGTAAAATTCATCCACCATTCGCCCTTCCCCCAGAAAAAGAAACCTCAAGAGAGACTAACATATAAACTAGATCCTGCTGAAATGCTCCACAGGACACTCTGTCCCCACCAAGTTGCCTCCCCAGGCCATGGCCAGTCACCCGAGGCCCCTCCCTGGAGCCCTGGGGTTCTCAGAATCACAGTTTGAAAATGTGCTTGATTCGATATTCATCCTATCGCCTTCCTTTCCTTTTCTGTCACGGCAGAGGAAGAAACGTTCCCTCTCTCTCCAGACTCATCTTCCTGTGATTTCATTTCTTCTCACGCTTTGTGCCCTCCACTAGAAACCACCCCCACTCTATCCTTTTGCATCAGCTCCTTCTCTATTTCTTTAAACCCAACATTCTGATGCTACTTCTTTATCAAAAGAGTAGCTTACAGCCTGGGGGTCCTCTTATCTATTCAGCCCCTCATCCCTTTATTGTGCACCCATTCTGTGCCCCAGCGTGCTGGGTCCTCAGACGCACTGGTGAATGAGACACACGCTTCCTGACTGTCACAGTGCTTATTACAGATTTTTAATTTTCTTAGGTTGGCTCCGTCTCCCCCCACAAGTTACAGCATTTGTTATTGACACTGGTGACATGTCACCTCCCAGTTCATGCATAGAATAAAATCAGGATAAAATCCAAGTAACTAAGGGGGCTTTGCCAACGTTTGGTGCTTTCTCAAAAACAGGCTTTTTGGGCAAGACTCCAAAAAAGGTTTTTTGGGAAAAAGATCAGGGATCAAAGGAAGTTAACAATCAAGACTGAGAAGAAGATATAAGAAACTAACTTTTGAGTAAAATGGGGAGGATTCCAATTTTTTTCCCTTTAGGTTCTCTTAGGAAGGAAGAGAGCTGCTGACAACAGAGCACTAGAAAGTGGAAAGTCAAAGCCAAGTTTAAAGTCAAAAGAGAGGGACAAGAAAATCCAGGAGCCCAGGGCACAGTGTCCCCGCACGACGTCACAGTGGAGCACGGCCCCCACCTGTGCTTCCGAAAGGCCCTCACACATCTTCGATCTGGGTCATCGCAGCCGGGCGCCAGGCCCCAGGCCCCAGGCCCCAGGCCCCAGGCAAAGGGGTTCCAGGCGGCCTAGTCGGTGCAGCAGGCAGCCCCCAACCCATCCTGAACCCAGAAAAGCTCCCAAAGTGGCACCGAAGTCACAAAACCACACATAATAAGGATGTGTCTGAATTCAAGAGAACCAGTCGATTAAGAAAGAAGTGTGGTTACTTTGCTAAATGCTACTGTTAACGCAGAAGAAACCACTCCTCTCCTGTGGTTCTGGCTCAGGACTTCACAAACACCATAATTCCTGGCTGAATGGGGACAGGCTAGACCTCGCTTTCAAATGCCGAATTAGAGGCAGAGGTGATGGAATAAGAAAGGAACTGGGACTGTCTTATCCCGAATTTCACTGTAAAGTCTTTGTGTGACTAAGCGATTTACGTAGTATCACTGTTTTGACACAAAGACAATCACCTCTGAGCTGAGACTGAGCCATGTGCTACTCCAAAATAAACTGGAAAACATTTTCATTTTCTGTTTTACTTCACAGGCTAACGAGGCTAACCCTCGCCTGTCATTTCAATGGGCTACAAAATTTAATCCTCAAGAAATTTCTAAACCTTTCAACTATTATATCTTTAGGAACTAAAATTTGCTTAAAATGCCTGGTAGAAGAATCCGTAACAATTGAGAGAAACAAGATAGGGAACTATTGGCAAAATAAGTGAAGCAGGAAATTCCATTCTCTCTTTGGAAGGCTGCAAAGAGAAGATGCGTCCTCCAGACTGTTCACCCAAAGCAAGAGTGAGTCCAGACCACGCGCCGCTGGGACTTATTCCCAAACCAAGGACCTCACTTTCCAAACCCCTTCAGGAAAGAGCGCCCACTGACAGCCTGCAGGCACGGGGGCATGGCTTTGCTAAGTCCACTCTTGGCATCCGTCTGGATGCGCTGGCAGAGCAACTCCACAGCCTCCTAACGAGACGACACTGGGGAGGTGAGATTCGGTGAGACGGGGCTCTCATTTCAGAGGACTTACCCGATGGCTACCTTAGGATTCCTGAGGGAAACATATACGGCCAACTTCCAGTATCTTCTCCTTACTCTATAAAAGCTATCCAACATGATTACAGCTGCCTTTAAGATTAAAAATTCATTGGCAACAAATCAACCTGTACAGCAGTGGTGACCCAGTATTAATGAATTTTAAAAACCTACGTACAGAATTCATGACAAAGCTTAAAGATGTTCAGAAATCCATCCATTCAATAATAAACTTTCTAAAAAATGTGCAGAAAATACAATATATTTTACGAATGAACATAAATCATTTATCTCCATTATATGTGATGGAGCATACTCCATCAAAGTGTATTTGAGTAATTCGGTCATTTCCAATAATGGCTTTTTAACTGACTGGGGTTAAAAGTATCCATGTGTTAATATGATGCTTTCTGGTGCAGGGGACTGGCGTCTCCTCCAACAGAATTCTGCTTGTGTGCAAGAACTCTGAGTAACATTCAAAGTAATTAACTTCTAGAGAAAATGCCATGAAGACAGACAGGACTTATCAGAAAGCCAGGCTGAAATCAAACACATTGTCACTTACGATTAGCTGTTTCAGTCCACCAAAAGATGGTTCCACTGAGCTGGCATTTAGGACTTGTCTCTTTGCTGCAGTCTTTTCACCCAGAAAGCGAAGCATCAAGTCTTTCACTGCATCTCCCTGGGAAGAATATAAGAAAAATATGTCAAGACAATAAAATGTCAGTTAAACTCAGCTAACCAGAACATGTAACTAAACAAAATTTCTTTTTTCTCCACTGGCTTATGGAGGTAAAAGTAATGGTTACCATAAAACTTCAATTAACCAGAAGCTAAATTACCACAATCAGCAATAAAATGTGTAATTTTATAATTGCTCTTTATTCTTCTTATTTTTAAAAATTATTTCTTTATTAACCACTGATCAGAAAGTGAGCTCTTTATTCTGAAGAGGAAATGGTAAATCCCACCACCCGTACCAGGCCTGCAGCGAGAGGCAAAGCCAAGCCAGCGGGGGCCTACGGTGAGGGGCCCGGGGAGGCCCAGGAGTGTGAAGGTGGCACTGCTGGGGACCAGGGGCTGCACCACGCAGTGGCCAGGCAGGCCTGAATCGTCTTCCCAAATCCCTTCAATGTCCCTGTGCTTGCCTGGACCTCCAGGAAAGCTGTGAGGGCTAGGGCTAAAGAAGTGACATGACCAGTGGCCCTCTCTTCAGTGCTGGTGTCACCAGCCGAGCCAAAGGAAAACCGAGACCCCCTTTAGCAGCAGGTCCCTGAGAGCCTCGCTGAGCCATGCCCTGCTCCAGGAGCTGGTAGGCGCACCTCATGCTGCAAGCCGGGGAAGAATCCAGTCATCTCTGCATAGGACCGCTTCTGTCTCCTGACCTGCCTCCTCTGATACACTGATCTTTAGACGGCGGCGCTGAAGAACACTCAAAGTGGAATCTGAAGCATGCTACTTACTTTAAAGGGAAGACATAGAGGGCAAGGGGAGGGAGAAGAGGTGCTCTTGTGTGGCCTGGAGACAGAAGGGATGTGCCGATGACCCACACTGAGCCGGGAGCAATCTCGTAGCTCACATGAAGCCAGGCTGCCAGTGAGAGGGCGAGCCGGCCTTCATGAGCCTCAGAGGTTGGCACAGTTCGGGGGCCCCAGGGAAGGGCTTGAAGTTACCAAGGCTGTTGTATGGGGACAAACTAGTCACCCCAACAGCGAGGAGAAAACCATCCTGGTCCGCAGGCCTCAGTGCCATTTCGGTGTCTGCACCGCAGGCCAAGGGAGAGCCCAGGGTAAGTAAAGGCAATGCTCTCCCTGGGCAGCAGGACACGCCTCCACACAGAGCTGGGGCCAGGACACAGCCCTGCACTATCTTTCTCCCTTCTGGGGGTGCTGCTGACTGAGGAAAGGCACGGGGGGGCAGCAGTGCTGAGGTCTGGGGGTGCTGCTGACTGAGGAAAGGCATGGGGGGGGCAGCAGTGCTGAGGTCTGGGGGTGCTGCTGACTGAGGAAAGGCACGGGGGGCAGCAGTGCTGAGGTCTGGGGGTGCTGCTGACTGAGGAAAGGCACGGGGGGCAGCAGTGCTGAGGTCTGGGGGTGCTGCTGACTGAGGAAAGGCACGGGGGGGCAGCAGTGCTGAGGTCTGGGGGTGCTGTTGACTGAGGAAAGGCACGGGGGGGCAGCAGTGCTGAGGTCTGGGGGTGCTGTTGACTGAGGAAAGGCACGGGGGGCAGCAGTGCTGAGGTCTGGGGGTGCTGTTGACTGAGGAAAGGCATGGGGGGCAGCAGTGCTGAGGTCTGGGGGTGCTGCTGACAGGAAAGGCACGGTGGGGGCAGCAGTGCTGAGGTCTGGGGGTGCTGTTGACTGAAGAAAGGCACGGGGGGGCAGCAGTGCTGAGGTCTGGGGGTGCTGCTGACTGAGGAAAGGCACGGGGGGGGGGGCAGTGCTGAGGTCCCTGAAATGCCTGAGGCGGGGGCAGCATCGGGGATAGAGCAGCCCAGGGGGAAAGGGCAGCTGCGCTGAGGTCCCTGAAATGCCAGAGACAGCGAGCCGCCCGGAGCTGGCGGGACCTTCCCGGACATGTGCTCTGGGCGTCACCTGACATGTGACCTGTCAGCAGCTGCTGCCAGGGACACAGCACAAAGGCCCTGCAGTGTCTCCGGTGAGCAGAAGAAAGACTTGAACTAGGACAACCCCAAGATGCGGGCAGGGGGAGGGGGCAGTAAAGCCAAGATCTCTCCATCTCAGCACAGAGCTGCCTCCGAGGCACAGGGAAGCTGATGCTCAGGCTGCAGACGACCACCGGGGCACACAGTGACCGAGGATGCAGAGGAGCCTGCAGCCCCCCGCCTGGACTTCAACACCAGCTCGGCTCTCTTTCTATTGTTCTCCTACGCTTTTGGAGAAAAGCCACAGAAGTAGTTTCTCCTAAGAAGCAAGGTTATTTCAATCTTTTGCGATCTTTTAAAACGATGACACTTCAAAGAAGAACAATACCCAGAGCATGACAGCAAGAGCCACCGAAAAGCTGCTGACACTGCTTCTCCCGCTCTGCTGCGTGCTTTCTACTGGGAGAGATCAACAGCCTGTGGCAGGAGGGACTGGGGGGCCCCGGGTCACAGGTCTGTCTCTCCCCTGCGTGCTAAGCCTGGTGCTCACAGAGGCCATCACATTTTCTTACACTGAGGCAAAGAGCTAGGGGCAGCAGTTTTATAATTTCTGCTTTCAGAGCGTAAGGTGAAGTACTTCAAATATGAGAGCCACAAAATCAGCTAACTGATCCAGCAGTAATAAAAGGTGCAGACATAGGGCTCTACAGAGCTCGGCAAAAACGCAGCTCATCTCAGACAAAGAGCATTATCTCAGCCAGAGGGGCAGCGAGCTGGGTAAAGAGCAAAATCAAATCGCAGGAAGGGCGGGCCAATCCAACGCCCCCATCCCGCAACACGCTCAACTAATGAGACCACGCTGCAAAAATCTCTCGTCCTGAAAATTCTGTTAGTTAACGTTTCAGTTACCGCAGGAAGTTCCCGAGACATTAGCATACGCATGACTATCAACCATCCCACAGGGACAGGGCCAAGGATGTGACAAGCGTCTCACCACAAACCTCGCCTTGCTGTGTGGCTCGCGGAAGGCGGCGGTGGTACAGGGAGATGGAGGCTCCTGCCCGGCCTCTCCTCCAGCGGTCACTGGGGGAGGCGAGGGG
Organism: Callithrix jacchus; assembly: GCF_049354715.1. Classification (NCBI taxonomy): domain Eukaryota; kingdom Metazoa; phylum Chordata; class Mammalia; order Primates; family Cebidae; genus Callithrix; species Callithrix jacchus. The sequence continues at coordinate 111,621,917 of NC_133515.1, forward strand.
CTTCCCCAGGGTTTCCAGAGCTGTGCTGCTGCCCCGGGGACGGAACCCAGATGGAACCAACAGATTCCTTCACACAGCAAGCTGTTCAGTGAGGGCTGACTTTATCCAGGGCAAGGTTCAGGGAACGCGAAGGAGATATGGGAACACATCACAATCTGGGACTCTTCGTGATCTGGCAATGAAGATCGCCACCCCATTCTCTGGGTCAGGTATGCTTACGGAGGAGCAAGTGGCTGGTTCTCACAGCTGGCAGGTGGCCGGGGGCCTGGCTGCCCTTCCTGCCATGAATAGTCTCAGTAGTCCCTTCTTGATTTTGATGGTGAAAGACAAGACAGGAGCCAGAGCAGTGACTGAGTGTCTGGGAAACCTAAAGACACAAATGCTCACAGGGTAGCATTCTGCAAGGCAGCGGCCCCCACACCCGGCACAGAATTTCCTGCCACATCGCCAATGCAGAAACGTGGCTGTCCATTCTTGGAGGCCCTACCCTCTGCTCCAGGGAAACACGAAACTACCCGGCCAAAAAGCTACGACAAGTAACCAAAACACAAACCTGAACTCAAGGAAGTGGAGAGACTGGCACCCTCACACATCGCATCGTTGGTGAGAATTCAAAATGGAATAGCCGTTTTAGAAAACAGGCTGGGGGTTCCTCAGCATGTTAAACAGAGTTGCCATGGAACCCAGCAGTTCCACACCCAGGTGCACAGCCCAGGTAACCGAGGACACGCAGACACGGACACCTGTGTGTGAGTGTTCATGGTAGCATCCCTCACACCAGCCAGAAGGTAGAAACAGCCCAAAAATCCGCAAGCGACGGACGGATGAAGAGCAGCAGGAAGTTCTGCTCTGTCCATTTCAGGCTAAGCGGGACTGGACTCAACATCCTGATGTTAACAGCTGCAGCACTGCTCACAATAAATCTAACAACCGTCGTCAGGCGCAGGAAAGGACTGTGACCCGACAGAAGGAAAACGTGTTGAGCCCTTGAGCCCAATGGCACTGTTTGGACCACTGCGCGGGAGGGTTGGGACGCCAAGGAGGTTGAGGCTGTGCTCAAATACGCTTTCCCAACATTCTTCTTTTACTAAACTACTAACAACAGCAGGAGAGAAAGTGTGAAGGGTATGCGTGAGAAAGAATCTGCGTTCTCTCTGTGTAACAAATCCCACCTATGCAGTCCTTTGTGGTTTATTCTAAACACCCAGCTACAATTTATAACATGATTTACTGGAAAATGCTTTGGGAACCTGCTTACAAACTGGGTAATTCTTATATCCGAGACCTGGAAGGAGGGAGCTAAGCAGACAAAGGGTTTGCGTGGGAGCCTTGGGTTCACTGCCGATCACTAAGCAGCTGTATTGCGCAGGGCGCAGCTCTGTCTGTCTGGAAAGGACGGGGTGCTGGGAGTTGGCCAGCCCAGAGCTCACGCAGGGCTGAAGGGCGCTGAGTGTGGGCCTGCCATGGTAGAGTGCTCTCACTGAACAGAGGGCCAGTCAGTAGAGACTTCAGAAAGGCTACTCAAGAGTAGAAGCTACTACTCTAAAGGCACTCTAAACAGTAAAAACAAATATGAAACTAAATCTGCAAATAAGCCACTTGCTATCAGAATAAAGGGCAAGTCTTTTTGAAGGAAGATGAAAAAGCTAGACACACAACATGACGTCCACAACATCCACCCTTCAATAAAAAGTTTTCAGACATACAAAACATGTGTCCCCTAAGTGAGAGAAAAATCACATAAACACAGGTCCACATATCACATAGATAATGAAACTTTCAGATAAGAACTTTTGTTTTCTTTCTTTTTTTTAAGAGACCGATGTTGCCCAGGCTGGCCTCCAGCTCCCAGGCTCCAGTGATTCCTGCCTTGGCCTCCTGAGTAGCTGGCACTACACCTGGCTCAGAAAAGAACTTGATGGTGCCTCTGATAAACGTTTTCAAGAGTTTAAAGTAAAGCTTGAAAATGATAAGAAAAGAAAAATGATACAAAAAAGAACCAAGTAAAAATTCCAGAGATAAAAAACATGAAAAAGTCACTGAACAGGGTTAGCCGCAAACTAAAAAGTCAGAAGAAAAGGTGAGTGAACATAAGGACAGCAACAGAAATCCTAAACTCAGCCACAAAGAGGAAAACACTGGAAAGCAAAGACAATGACACAAACAGATGCTCAGGAACTTCTCTGGCAATATCAAGCAGTATGCACCCAGAGTTTCCAGAAGCAGGAGAGAGAGGAAAAACCACAAAAAAAACCTGAAGAAATAATGACCAAAAATTTCCCCAAATTGACCAAAATTATAAACTCACCCATCCAAGAAGGCCAATGAATCCTGAGCAAGATAAACATAAATCCCGTGTGAAGGTACATGGGAACCAAACGGCTGAAAAACCAGGGATAAACCTTAAAACCACCCAGAGAACAAATATCCCCATTAGGTACAGAAGAGCAAGGATAAGAATTACTACAGACTACCCATCAGAAACTATGCAAGTCAAAAGACAGTGGGATGGCATCTTACAAGGTCTAAATGGAAATAAAAAGCCTGTCAACCTAGAATTCTAGATACTATAAACATGTTGTGTGTTTGGCAAAAATAAACTTTAAAAATGAAAACAAGGCCAGGAATGGTGGCTCATACCTGTAATCCCAGCACTTTGGGAGGCCAAGGTGGGCAGATCACTTGAGGCCATGAGTTCAAGACCATCTTGGCCAACATGGTGAACCCCGTCTCTACCAAAAATACAAAAACTGGCCAGGCATGGTGGCTCACTTCTGTAATCCCAGCACTGTGGGAATTTGAGGCAAGTGGCTCACTAGAGGTAAGGAGTTCAAGACCAGCCTGACCAACATGGCAAAACCTGGTATCTATTATTAATATAAAAATTAGCTGGGTGTGGTAGTGCACACCTATAATCCCAGCTACTTAGGAGGCTGAGGCAGGGGGATTGCTTGAGCTTGGGAGGCAGAGGTTGCAGTGAGCTGAGATTGTGTCACTGTACTCCAGCCTGAGTAACAGAGCAAGGCTCCATGTCAAAAAAAAAAAAAAAAGGGCCAGGCGTGGTGGCTCATACCTGTAATCCCAGCACTTTGGAAGGCCCAGGCAGGCAGATTACGAGGTCAGAAGATTAAGACCATCCTGGCTAACACGGTGAAACCCCGTCTCTACTAAAAATTTAAAAAATTAGCCAGATGTTGTGGCATGTGTCTGTAGTTCCAGCTACTCAGGAGGCTGGGGCAGGAGAATTGCTTGAACCTGGGAGGTGGAGGTTCAGTGAACCAAGATCACACCACTGCAATCCAGCCTGGGTGACGAAATGAGACTCTGTCTCAATAAATAAATAAATAAATAAATAAGCTGGGCATGGTGGTGCATGCCTGTAGTCTCAGTTACTTTGGAGGCTGAGGCATAAGAATTGCTTAAATCTGGGAGGCAGAGGTTGCAGTGAGCTGAGATTGCGCCACTGGCACTCCAGCCTAGGTGACAGAGCAAGACTCTGTCTCCAAAAATTAAAAAAAAAAAAAAGATGTAATAATTTTGAAACTAATAAATGATGTGAGAATCTGTAGCTAGTACACCTGCACCCCAAAATGAAAATTTCTGCCCTTCAGAAGACACCTACAAAATGCAAAAACAAAGCACAGAATAGTAAAAAATATTTGCAACCATCTGTTGTGTAAAATAGCTCACTCCCAACCAGGATACTTACAGAACTCTTAAAACACATAACAGTAAGACAAATATCCAAAGTTTGAAAGATGGAGAAAACATTTGAAGAGATGCTTTATAAACATATACAAGTAGCCTATATATTAAGGGATTAATACATCAGATCCTATATATCAAGTAGCCTGTATAACCTCAGTCATCAGAGAAATGCAAAAATCGAAAAAGTTGACTATGCCATGGATATAAGATAACTGGAACTCTCTCTCATACGCTGCTGACGGAAATGTGAAATAATGTACTCACTTTGGAAATTGTTGTATTTCTTATAGAGCTAAACACACATTTATCATAAAACCCAGAAAGTATTTTTACACAAGAGAAACAAAAATATGTCCACACAAAAGACTGTACTCGACTATGCTTTCCTAACATTCTTATTTGCTAAATTACTAAGAACAGGAGAGAGAAGAAGTGTATGTGTAAGACAGAATATACAACATTATCTCTATATACTAAGTTTCACCTAGATAGTCCTTTGTGGTTTATTCTAAAAACTCACCTACGATTTATAACATAATTTACTAGAAAATGGATTTTGAGGGTTGGGTACGGTGGCTCATGCCTGTAATCCCAGCATTTTGGGAGGCCGAGACGGGCAGATCATGAGATCAGGAGTTGGAGACCAGCCTGACCAAAATAGTGAGACCCTGTCTCTACTAAAAATACAAAGTATTAGCCGGTGTGGTGGTAGGCACCTGTAATCCCAGCTGCTTGGGAGGCTGAGGCAGGAGAATTGCTTGAACCCGGGAGGCGGAGGTTGCAGTGAGGTGGAATCGCACCATTGCACTCCAGCCCAGCAACAGTGTGAGACTCCGTCTCAAAAAAAAAAAAAGAAAAAGAAAATGGATTTTGAACCTACTTACAAGCTGGATAATTGTTAACACACACAGCAATGGGAATTATCAGCAATGGCTGAAGACTGGCAGTAATTATGGATTCCAGATTTAGAGACTTTGGTGCCGGAGGACTCATGGGAGGAGACTCTCAGCCATCCACCATCTCTGATCTCCTCTTTTTAAAAATTTTTTACTTTAGACGGAGTCCCACTCTGTTGCCCAGGCTGGATTGTGATGGCACAATCTCAGCTCACTGCAACCTCTTCTTCCGGGGTTCAAGTGATTTTCCTGCCTCAGCTTCCCAAGTAGCTGGGACTATAGGTGCACACCACTACATTTGGCTAATTTTTGTATTTTTAGTTGAGACGGGATTTCACCATGTTGGCCAGGCTGGTCTCCAACTCCTGACCTCATGATCTGCCCTCCTTGGCCTCCCAAAGTGTTGGGATTACAGGTGTGAGCCACTGTGCCTGGCCCTCCCCTTCTTCTAGTAACAGAACTTCGGTTTTGCCTGGGCACATGGCCGCCTACCTAAAGACTCTACTTCCAGCCTTCCTTGCATGTTGGTGTGGCCAGGTGACTAAAGCCTAGGCAGCGGGATGTGAACGGACACACTGTCTTCCAGGTAATGCATGGTGAAAGGAACTCTCCAGAACCCCAGAGATTTCCAGCCTCTCCCTCCTTCCCGATGGCTAGAAGATAGCAATGGCAAAACCTTCCCGGACTTGGTTGAGGAAGGTGGTGTCAATCCACAGCATGGGTCCACAGATCTCCAAGCATTCTACCACCCAGAAATAAACCTGTACCCTATTCCAGCCACCGGATCTCTGGCTTTCTCTGTTAATGCAGCTTAGCATACAGGTGACAGACTCACCAAAACCTTCCATTTTACAGATAAGAAAATAGAGCCATTCAATGAATAACCCTTAGGTTACACAGGTTATTGGCAAAGCAACAATTTCAAACCAGTTCTTCTCATTCAAGGCTCTTCCTAAGTTCACGTACTGATCAGGGATATGTCCATGCATCAGGCAACTTCTGGGACCCCGGAGAAGGCGCCGCTACTCATTCTCTATGGAAGACTAAAATTCGGCCATTTGATTTCCAGTTCTTTTTTTTTTTTTTAACATGGGTAAATAGAAAAGGCATTTTAGATTTTATTTTTAAGTTTTAGAATATTCAGTTGACAAATGCAAATGATATATATTCAAGGTATATAACATGACCATTTAAGTAGACACTGTGTACTGAATTCCAGAGTGAAAATAGTTAACACAACAGTCACTACCCATAGTTACCATTTGTGTGTGTGTGTGTGTGGGGTGGTGAGGACACTTAAAACCTGCTCTCATCACATTGCAGGTGAACAATTCGATGTTACTAACTACAGTCACTGTGCTATATGTACGTTCCGTCCCCAGCACTCCTTCCTCCTGCATAAATGAAGCTCTGCACCCTGAGTAACATCTCCCCACGCCCCTCATACCCCGGAGCCCCAGCTTCCACAAGTTTGACTTTTGTAGATTCCCCATGTAAGTGTGATCACGTGGTATTCAACATTTTTGGTCTGGTTTATTTCACTTAACCTAATGTCTACTAGGTTCATGCACACAGTCACAGATGGCAAGGTCTCCCCTTGTTTAAGGACTAAACAGAATTCTCTTTTCTTTAAAATGTTTTTTTCTTTTTAAAGAGACAGGTCTCACTCTGTGGCCCATGCTTGAGCGCGGTGGTGCGATCATAGCTCACTGCAGCTTTGAATGCCGTGGCTCCAGTGATCCTCCCGCCTCAGCCTCCTGAGAAGTGGGATTATGGGTGTGAGCCGCTATATACATTTTTTTTGTCCTCTCAGCTGTCGAAGGGCACTTAGGTTGATTCCCTGTCTGGACTACTCTGAATAATTCTGCAGTGAACGCAGGAGTGCAGGCATCTCTCTGACATCCTGATTTCGTTTCGATTCCTATGGATACACACCCAGAACGGGGGGCTATTAGATCATATGGTAGTTCTATTTTTAACTTTTTTGGACACCTCCATAATGTTTTCCATAATGGCTGTATGAATTTACATTCCCAGCAACAGTGTACAAGGGTCCCTTTCTCTACACCCTCAACTCTTGCTGTTTCCAGAGGTTTTGGTTAACAGTCGTGACATCTCATTGTGGTTCTGATTTGCATTTCCCTGATGATTAGTGGTGTTTTTAGTTCTCTGACTTAAACAGAAGTCTTTCTGAGAGAATACAGTTAGTCATTTTCCATGGTAGGGAGAAATACAACACAGGACAAAGAGCCCAGAACTAAGGCACACAGGCCCTGCATTCTGGCACCGGCTCTGCAGTGCACTGGCTGCATTCCCTCACTAAACACGCCCATGGGAATTGGCCTGACGTCCTCTGAGCCACAGGGCACTGTAATTATCCACCTGCAGGTCTGCTGTCTCTTGTCTAGGCCATCTGTCCTGGTCTGGGCTGGCGGGTGGGTATCACGCCTGCCTCTGTTTCACGAGGAAAGTGGATACCTGGGACACTGCAGGTTTGCTGGTGAACACACAAGTCATTCGGATCTGTTTCATCATCAGAGGAGAAACTGGACTGGACAGAGACCGTTCAGCTTTTTTGAGGAACAGGTGCTTTCCATTCCTTGCAAGCTTTGAGCTCTCTGCAAGGCTTTCAGTACTCTTGGCCCCACCCACTCAACATCATATGTGCACCCCATCCCCTTTGTCAACCAAAGTAAAACACCTCTGCATATCTCCAAATGCACCTAAGACCCCTGGATCCCAGCACCCAGTTGGGAAACAATGGGTTAAGTCTTTCTTGTGGCAGCCTTCAGATTTCCCGTGAGTTACAGTCAGAGGGAGAAGCAAACAGCAAGCAACAGGGGGTTTACAAGGAAGTGCTAAAGGCAAGACCCACAGATGTCAAAAGAATTTCAGGGCAGAGAGGACAAAGACCCTGAGAGAGAAGGGAAGAAACAAGGAGAAGAACATGAAAGCCATCTTGGGGGCGTGGGGTACAGAGAAGCCATCTTGGGGATATGGGGTACAGAGGAGCCATCTTGGGATGTGAAGCATAGAGAAGCCATCTTGGGGATATGGGGTACAGAGGAGCCATCTTGGGATGTGAAGCACAGAGAAGCCATCTTGGGGGGACAGAGAAGCCGTTTTGGGGATATGGGGTACAGAGACAAGAACAGGGAGTGGGAGAACAGGTAAGAACTCGGTGAGAAAGTAAATCCAAACCTATACATCCAAACATCCATTCCAAAGATCCTGCAAAGGTTAAACTATGCTCAGTGTATTCTACTTAGGAGGGTACCAATGCCTGGTAAAGTGTAAGCCCACAATACATATAGTAAACGAATATCAGTAAATTAGTAAATAAATATTCTGGAAAGACTGCCATGTAAAACACCCAAAATATGGATATCTATAGCTTTACACTTTAGTTATCTGAAGAAATTAATTGGCTTCATTTCTCCAGCATGTCACTTTTCTTTTCCTAGAGAATTCACCACTCCTCGGTCTCAGCCATCTATCAATTAGGTAAAAATACACATAGCCACACAACTGGCTTATTGACGCGCCTACCTGTGTTCAGGAGTAGGTCCTTCTTTCAGTTTCAGGAAGACAGACGGATCTGAGGCCAGTAAACTGGGGGGGGGCGGCCCCCCACCACGTACAGTGCCATATGGAAACTACTAATTCTGTCCCACAATTTGGTTGCAATAAACTAAAATTGACATGCATATGATTTAATCTGATAAATATGTATACATATATTTATAAAATTTTTATCATACTATGCAGGCTACACGCTATCTTCTGTCCTCATTTTCAGATTTAACAGGATGAGATGAACCTCATTAAACGTTGTTTTGATATCTTTTTAAAAATAGATTTTACAATTTATTTTATCATTCACCAATGATCGGAGGAATATTTTATTATTTAGAGCACATTTAGGTTTCTGCAGAATTAAGCAGAAGGTATGGAGATTTTCCACACCCTGCCTGCTCCCAGACACGCAGTCTTTTTTTTTTTTTTTGAGATGGAGTTTTGCTCTTGTACCCAGGCTGGAGTGCAATGGCACAATCTCGGCTCACCGCAACCTCCGCCTTCTGGGTTCAGGCAATTCTCCTGCCTCAGCCTCCGAGTAGCTGGGATTACAGGCACGCGCCACCATGCCCAGCTAAATTTTGTATTTTTAGTAGAGATGTTGACCAAGATGGTCTCGATCTCTTGACCTCATGATCCACCCGCCTCGGCCTCCCAAAGTGCTGGGATTACAGGCTTGAGCCACCGCGCCCGGCCACACGCAGTCTTACCCATTACCAATACACCTCGCCAGAGAGGTTCACCTATGACAACCGATGAACCAACATGGACCCGTCACTGTCACCCAAAGTCCACAGCTTACACTAGGGTAGACTCTTGGTGTGGTGCATTGCATGCGTTTGGTAAAATAAATAAGGACATGTACCTAGCACTAAAGTTTCACACAGAATGGTTTCATCGCCTTAAAATCCTCTATGTTCCACCTGTTCATGCCTTCCTCCCCCAACGCTGGCATCATTTTAAAAGAGGACATAAATATTCCATTGGAAGATGAGGTGAGTCAAATGTATTCAGATCTCCTAATAACAGGCTTTTAGATTATTTCAGGTTCTTTGCAATGATGAACCACTCTGAGAGACATCTCAACAGCTGGTGTGTATATACAAGTATGATTATTTCCTCACAATGCACTCCTAAGAGTGGAATTTCTGGGTCAAAGGATATGCACATTTTGATGTGCATTTTAAATTTACTGAAATGTGTTTGTACCGATTTTTGGTCCCCCGGGGCTGCCTTAGAGAGGCTATTTTCCCACACTTCCACAAACAGTAAATCATTGTTGATAGGTGGACGTGGAAATGCCTTGACTGTGATTGCTGCAGGAGGCGACAAATCCTAGGCAGACAGAGGCGGTCCGGTAAACCTGTCAGGCTTGAGACAGTTTAAAGCCTAACTACAAGTCCTGGGTAAATCCACGGAAGGGGCTGGGAACCTCCCGTCCCATTTGGCACTTTCCTCTGGTCCATTAACCCCTCCTCACCTATTTCACACACACCTACCCTTCCCCAACTGGTTTTTTACACTGCTGTGCCCACCTTTGAGGGGTGACTTTGTTTCAGCCTTTTTTTTTTTTTTTTTTTTTTTTGCAAACTCACAATCAGCATGCACGCCTCCATTCTGAGTCCAAATAAGCCCCTGACCAAGCCACACTGGGGGAAAGACTACCTGACTTCTGGTGGGGACCACCCTCGCCCTCCCTCTCAGCTGAGAGCTGTTTTGTGCTTAATGAAATTCTTGTCCGCCCTCCTCACACTCTGGTTGTCAACATAATCTCATTCTTCTTGGAGGCAGGACAAGAACTCAGGTCACTGCAGAATGCAGGTACCAGGACTGCAGTAATACTGTAACCCTGCACCCCCACCCGCTTTGCCTGCCCCACTCAGCGGAAGCAGTGGTGGCCAGAAAGGGGCAACGGGGCTGAGCGGGCTGTTACCGCGCCAGTTGAGAGCTGTTAATACGCCGTTAGTCCCCGAACATCCCCTATGGGGATTCGGGGTCGCGGGCATGTGTTTGGGCGCCGTGGTGTTCCCCTTGCCTGGACGCAGGAGTCCGCCGAGGCAGTCACTTGCCACACGCCTGGTCCAGCTTCAAGCCCCGTGTGGAGCCTGCTCCTGTGCTGGCCGTTGGAGGCCCCAGACCCTGCGCTGCTCTGCTCGCACGACCCTCCCATTTGGAGCTGAGAGAACAGTCACGTGGCCACCGGACAGGCCAAAGCCCAGCCAGGTGCGGCTCCGGGGCCAAGAGAGGCCTGGGCAGGGGCATCCCCGGTCGTAGACGTCTCCGGCTGGCAAAGCAGCACTGAAAAAAGTCCTGCGTCAACTATCTTTCATTAGTGGTGAGAATGGAAATGTTATGCGAATTATCATTTAGCATAACATTTGCATATTTCTGTGATTTGTTACTTTTTGGGTCACGCATATTTTTCTTATTCAACCTATACAGATTCTACATCAAGCACGTTCTATGTAACAGGAGTATGTTTTACCGTATTTTAAAAAAAGAATGGATTTATCATTTACTGTTGCTCAAATGTCACAAATGTATTACAGGGCACAGAAAACTAGCGGAGAGTTACGGTGGAACGTCGCCTTGCTGGTGTTTATTTCCACATCTCTGAAAGTAGCTCATTAAATAGATTCTGTTGGGGAAACGGACAGATCCTAACTACCCCAGGCAGAGTAACACAGCTTGCCATTAGGAACTACTGAAAACAAGGGCGTCTCTCCTGTGAAGGGCACCGCGAGCATCTCACAGACCGGGCAGAGGGGAGGCCGCGCTGCGAAGGCAGCAGACCCAGGCTCACCTGGATGTTGTCGAACCTGAGCCCCGGCATGGTGAGCTTCTCCTTGTCCACGAACACGGCGCCGCGCTGCTGGGCGGCCACAGCCCGCAGGACCCCGCGCGTGGCCTCGCCGGGGAGCCAGGCGTCGTTCCTCCGGTCCATCTCGCTCATGCTCAGGGCGGTGGCGAAGGGGTCGTCACTCCCCGCAAACACCGCCTGGATGTGCGCGAACGGCTCCGGCGATGCTGGGGGCGCAGCGGCCTGGGGCCCTTGGGTGGCCGCGGGTTCGGAACGCCCCTCGATCCCGGGCACAGTGAGGGGAGGCGGGCTGGCGGGGGCCGGGGAGTCCGCGCCGGGGTTGCTGACGGAGACGAAGGCGGAGGTGGTGAAGGAGTCGAAGAAGTCTGAGGCCAAGGAGTGGCTGGCGGCCGTGTCTCCGAAGAACGTGCTGAGGCTGGGGCTGGGCTGCACCGCCTGGGGCGGCGTCCGGGCGCGAGCCTCGTTGGCACCGCCGAAGCTGGGCGACTTCACCATCTGCGGCTCGAAGCCGTCCCCGGGGGCCGGGGGCGCGCGCTGGCTGAAGATGGTGCACACCGGGACCGGGTCCGCGGCGGGCGGCGTCTGCTCGGGGAGCGCGGCTTCGGCTTCGCTTCCTGGGGTTTCATGGGCTGCGTCCTGCCTCGGGGTCCCATCACTGCCGGGGGCCGCGGCCTCGTCCTCCCGGGCGTCCCCGGGTGCACGGTCGCCTTCGGCCTCGCCGGTGGGACTCGGGGTGCCCGCGGGCTCCGGGCCTGGGTCGCCTTTCCCTCGGGGCTCGGCTTCCTCACGCACCCGGCCCAGGTCACCCGCGTCGCCCTCGCTGTTGTTGGGGGAGTCGGAGATGACGACGCTCTCCATCATGTGTTCGTTCAGCTTGTCCACGAGGGGACCCGAGTCTTCCGACGCGCTCTCGTTCTCTTCGGATCCAAATTCATCTCCGCCGAGATCGATGGTCTCCTCCTGGAAGAGCAACCCCTCCTCATCAGCAGGCGCGAGCGGAGGGAGGTGCGGGGCCCGCGGGGCCTCCGGGGCTGGGGTCTCCTCGCCGCCGCCAGCGTCCTCCATGACCCTGAAAGCAAAGACAGAGAAGGCCCTTGAGCGTGATCGTGTCCTCAACCGAACATGCCTCTTGCTTATGGGCTGCAATGGCCCAGACTCCACTTCTCCAACTTCTTATCCATGTGCTTTTGATTACGGTGAAACACACATACAACATACCACCTTAAGTTGAGTAGTGTCAAGTACATCTACATGTTCTCCAGAACTCTTTTCAATTTGCAAAACAAAAATGCAATCCGCATTAAACACCCCCCTACCCCGCCCCCGCCCCCGCCCCCCCCCCCCCCCCACTGAAATTAAGTGGAGTCACTGATACTGCCTTCTTGTGACTGGCAGATTTTACTCAGCATAAAGTCCTCAAGGGCTACTTGGGCTGCAGCTTGGGCAGACTTTCCTTCCTTTTCAGGCTGAACCACATGCCACCCTAGCACACCACCCTTTGTTGACCCAGCCATCTGCCGATGAACACGTGGGTTGCTCCCACCTTTAAGCCACTGTGAATGCTGCTGCAATGAACATGGGTGTACAACACCCCTTTGAGAGCCTGCTTCCAATCATTTTGGGAATATACCTAGAAGGGACTGCTGGATAATATGGTAAATCTATTTTTAATTCTTTTTTAGGGACCAAAAAGCCTTTTCATAGTGGCTGAACTAGTCATTCCTACAGTGTCATACAACAGTGCACAAGTGTCCCAATTCCTGTCCTTGCCAACCCTCCTTAGCCATTCCAGAGGTGTGAGGTTCCAGCCATATAAACGCTGCTTTATTCTGAGACTCAGCTGAAGTCCCTCCTCTTTCATGAAGCCCTCCTAAGACTCTTCAACCTGTAATAGTCTCTTCACTCTTCCCCATGCCGTCCCCCCACCTCATATTATCTGCCTAACTCTGGACTGTGAGACAGTGAGAATGACATGAAAAACTTAAACACTAAGAAAACAAAAGCACGCTCACTGAGTAACAATGGCGGAAGCTGACAACACAGCCGGCTAACATTTATTGGCACATACTATGCCCCTGGCTGTATATTCATACGCGATTCTCAGAACAGCCCTCTGAGATAGCTGCTATCACTGTCTTTGCTTTGCAGATGAGGACACTGAGGCCTCGGCCTCGGGAGGCTGTGTTAGCAGAAATCACACAGCTAGTGAGTGGGAAACCAGTACCGCCGAGGCTGGCATGCTGAGGGGCCACTGGATGGGAGAGGCCACAGAAGGAGACGAAGAGCTTGAACCATAAAAAAGTATTTGTTCCTTTCCTTGAAAAACATTTCCTTTATGTAGTTTTACTCTCATAGTGAACAAATTCAAGGTAAGGAAATCTAAGAGACAATGATAAAAGATAAGGGATATTTTTCAGAATAAAACAACATGTACCTTTTTTACTTAAAAAATGCTGCTTGGCTGATCTCTAGATACGTTTACCCTTTTCTCACTGTCAACACTTCCATCACAATATTCCAAATCAGTTAGACTTCCCAAAACATTAAAATAGATCATCCAAGTTACGTATTTTGAAGTTTCTGGTTCAGCCTGGTCAGTTATTAACTCCCTTACTCATACATTCATCCAATAATTATTAGTTATAAATGAATCAAAAACACAATGAAAAGGAGTAAAACCTTTTTTTTTCCTGTGATGTTTCACCAGGAGCCCAAAGAAGAAACTGCCCTAGTCTTTTCCTCCCCGGCTGTCTAAGGATAGGCCGCCATCATGAACAACACAGTAACTATCCGCACTAAAAGTCCATGACCAACCGACTACTTCAGAGGAAACAAATGGTCATTGACGTCCTTCACCCCGGGAAGGCAACAGTCCCTGAGACAGAAATTCGGAAAAACTAGCCGAAATGTACAAGACCACACCGGATATCATCTTTGTATTTGGATTCAGAACTCATTTTCATGGTGGCAAGACAGCTGGCTTTGGCATGATTTATGATTCCCTGGATTATGCCAAGAAAAATGAACCCAAACATAGACTTGCAAGACATGGCCTGTGTGAGAAGAAAGAGAGCTCAAGAGAGCAACGGAAGGAACGCAGGAACAGAATGAAAGAAGTCAGGGGGACTCAAAGGCCAGTGCTGCTGCTGCGAAAAGCCGAAGGGGTAAAGGCGCTGCAGTGATGTTATCTATGGCCGCTGTGGATTTTTCACGAGAAGCTTAATAACTAAAAACTTTTGTGTGTGTGGGAAGAAGAAGAAAAAAAGAAGAAGAAGAAAGAAGGAGGAAGAAGAAGAAGAAAAGAAAGAAGGAGGAAGAGGAGGAAGAAAACAAGAAGAGGTAGAAGGAAGAAGAAAGAAGAAAAGAAGAAGGAAGAAGGAGGAAGAAGAAGAAGAAAAGAAAGAAGGGGAGGAAGAGGAGGAAGAAAAGGAGAGGAAAGAAGAAGGAAGAAGGAAGAAGAAAGAAGAAGAAAGAAGAAAAGAAGAAGGAAGAAGAAAAGAAGGAAGAAGAAAAGAAAAAGAGGAGGAAGAAAAAAAGAAGAGGAGGAAGAAAAGAAGAAGAAGGAACAAGAAGAAAGGAAGAAGAAGAAGGAGGAAGAAGAAGAAGAAAGAAGAGAGAAGAAGAAAGAAGAAGAAAAGAAGAAGAAGAAGAAACTGCCCTAGAACCCCAAAGGGGGAAGCCTCTTTGCATGGAAAGGCTGCTCCTTCGGGTCCTATCAGGGCAGGGATGGAGGCTGGGCACAGGGGCAAACAGCTGCATGAGGCAGTGCCCTCTGCATCTCCCAGCAGAACTTGAAGGCACTGCTGTGGTCTGCATATTTTATTTTAGAAAAAGGAGTTTCCTTCCAGATAAGCTAATGATGAGAGAAAGAGAAACGGATTTTCTCTCCCTCTAATCTCCCCTCAGACCTAATAAGATTCTAGTTTCTAAAGCTAACTCTGATTCAATCTCGTAGATCTTATAATTTTATTTCCTTTGTGAAGAAACTTTTTAAGCAAAAAATCTTACTGTTGTGCAGATGCTGCTGCTTTAAACCTCTAAGATTTAGGGAGATCTGCTTAGCAGACATGGTAACAAAGAGCATCGCCTGGAATGACACCATCAAAATGAGAAAAGGTACAACGCCTCTAAATCACAAAGCTTAAAAACTGTATCAATTGTAAATTAAAAAGCAATCTCCAAACTTTTCATTAATACCTGTGAACCACTTTTGAGAAGGGGAGAAAATGAAAAAATAAATTTTATTCTTAAGTAAATACCAAAGTAATAAAAAGCCCTAATAATTTGGGGCAGGGATGATCGCTTTTGCTTTCACACAAATAAAATCTAGATACAAGAACGTGCTTGTAAGTGGGGATCTGAGAGTTTACTTCTCTAGAAAATCAAGAGAAATGCTCACATAAAAATGATGTAGAACATGATTTAGATGATGCTTTTATGAATGGGAAGACATACATATTATAAAGCTACATCTATACAGACTATATACGTAAGATTTCCTGAGAAGGGACGTATAACTTGTAGCAAAATCGCTTCTTCACTGCTTCCTGACTCTCGTTCATTCCAATATAAGGTTCAAATGCAAAGCAGACACTGGTAATAACCATGTATCTATGGCCACATAATTCTATAACCATAAAAAAAAGTACAAGCAGTAGTTAAGTCTTCCCACAAAGAAAACGGAGGGCCGGGATGGATTACCAGGGAGTTCTACCAAAGAGTCCCTGCAGACAATCCCCACTGTACAAAAAGCCTTGCAGAGAAGAACAAAGACACATGACCCAATTCACTTTATAAGGCTAATATAACCTTGAGACCAAAATTTGACAAGGCCATCCTAAAAGGGAAACTATCATCCCACTCATGAACACACATGCAGAAATCCTGAAATAGTAGCTAACTGAATCGGCAATCATTTATTTTCACACCATACTCAGGTTATCCCAGAGATGTGCTATTGGTTTAATGTTGGGAAATCTATTTATATAATTCAACACACTGATAGATTAATAAAAAGTACATGACTATCTCAATAGAGGCACTAGAAAGTAGAGGATAAAATTCAGCATCTGCTCCAGGTAAAACCTACCAGCGAACGAGCAACAGAAAGTAACCCCCTTAATTCAATCAAGGGTATCTACTAAACCTAGAGGAAACCTCAAATTAACGGTGACACATTTAAAGCATTCTCTTTAAAAGTAGAAAAAAGATAAAGACGCCTCTTCAGTACTTGTATGCTGCCTAACACTGCAGGCCTCAGGCAGGATTAAGACAAGAAAAATAATTAAAAGCTACAATAAAAACTGAAAAGAAAAATAATTCTCGTGTATGATTATTTATTTAAAATACATTAAAAAAATCTAAGGTTTAAAGACTAAAATATCACAAGGGAGTATGTAGCACACATCAAGGGAAGAGGTGGATTTTCCTTGAGTGATATGCAGACAAATCATGCATCTGCGAAAAAATAAACTGGAACTTTGCCTCACCTCAGATACAGCGTCAATCTCAGGCACAGTAAAAACTTAACTGTGGGCTGGGCATGGTGGCTGGCTCATGCCTGTAGTCCTAGCACTTTGGGAGGCCAAGGTGAGTGGATCACAAGGTCAGGAGTTCGAGGCCAGCCTGGCCATCATGGTGAAACCCTGTCTCTACTAAAAATACAAAAAAATTGGCCCATTGTGGTGGTGAGCACCTATAATCCCAGCTACTCGGAATGCCGAGGCAAGAGAACTGCTTGACCCAGGAGGTGGAGGTTGCAGTGAGCCGAGATCATGCCACGACAGTCCAGCCTGGGTGACAGAGCAAGCTTCCGTCTCAGTGGGGAAAAAAAACACCCAAAAAACAAACCAAAACATAACTGTGAAAGGCAAAACGTCAAAACTTTCAAAAGAAAATATAAGAGAATATATTTTCAAGGTAGGGAAAGCCTCTTAAACTAGGCATGATAAGTACAAACCATAAACGGAAAATAGATACATTTGCTATATTAAAATGGAAAGCTCTATCATTAAAAACCCCCACAAATGAAACAATGTAACTGAGAAAGAATTAACACCAGGAATACATAACAAAGAATTCCTACAAATTAACAGGACCCTAAATAATCCATGAGAAAAATGAAAAACAGAGCTGAAGTGGGTATACATTGAAACATACATGCTGACAAACAACTTGGTATTACCTAGTAAAGTTTAAAAAGCACAAATCCTATCACGTAGGTAAGTATACATCTTGATTTTCCCCAGAACGATTCAAGTTTTCACCCATGGTCTAAGTTATTACTATTATTTTATCAGTATTATTATTTTCTGAGACACAGTCTCGCTCTGTCACCCTGGCTGGAGTGCAATGGCACTAAGGTGGCTTATGCAGCCTCAACTTTCTGGGCTCAAGCCATCCTCCTGCCTCAGCCTCCCAAGCAGCTGGGACTACAGATGTGTGTCCCCACACCCAGCTATTTTTGTATTTTTCATAGAGATGGGGCCTCAATATGTTGATCAGGCTGGTCTTGAATTTCTGGACTCAAGAGATCCTCCTGCCTTGGCTTCACAAAGTGCTGAGATTACCGGTGGGAGGCACTGTGCCACAGGTAAAATCATTACGTGTCTCCTTTCACTCTAAAAGGAGTCTTGGTTGAAACAATAAATACGCGGTCACAGCACCTAGGACCTAGTGCATTGTTACATACATACCATGGAGGAATTCCTGTACGTGAGCAGCGTAAGCTATGATGTTGACTTTCATAAACAAATCAAAATACCTTTCTTCTAAAGCCCTAAAAGAAAAAGTGGAAATAAACACTGCCTGTAGACGAAATAATAAGTAAATAAGTAGCATGGTATACTAAAACAGAAAATATTGAAACAGTGGTGAAAATCAGTGAACTGTTCCATATCCAACACATCAATGATGTTTGGATCTCACAAATTAAAATTTGCACAAAGAATGAGTAGAAAAATAAACAGCATGATTCTGTATATTCAAATGTAAATTAAACACAAATGTTGAATTCAAACACATTTTTTTGCGTTAGGAACACAAACACATTTGGTCAAACTGAAAAGAAAAGCCAGGATACAGTAAAAACCACTATATACCCACTATAGTGAAGGAGGGGTGGGAGGTGATGGCATGAGAATTTGACTGGGGAGGGACACATGTGAGTTTCACAGCAGTGGCAAGTGGTCCCATCTCATGCTGGTAACGGAAGACTGGGTTAACTTGCTCTTTAAATCTCACGAGTTACAGGTAGTCTTTATCTTTCATAATCAAAAATGGAAAAACACAGGTATCTGTTCTTGATTTGTACATAAGTCTTTACTCCCTCCTGTCATGGACTTTAGTTTTATTAAACCATAAATGGAATTTTAAGCTTACATAAGCTTTGCATCACAGTGCAGCAAATAATCTGACTTTTTCCTTGTCTGAGGGCTTTGCACAAGACTGTGCTTAACTGTTTACATTTTTTAAAAATACTAAATTTAAGTAATTCTGTATTTGAGAAATAAAAAGTTCCTAATAACATTTAAGACTTGTTTTCTCAGGTTCATTTTCTGGACACAGACATTGTGAATATAAATCTTTTACCAAATTGCAGTCACATGAAATTTCTTTCCATAGGGGCACTAGAGTGTGTAGTGGAAATCTAGGTAGCATGTATTAATAGAAGTCTCTAGGTAATGAACACTCACTACAGATCTAGCAGTTTATCTGTATTATTTAATACTCATCATAAACTTATGAAGTATTATTATTACCTCCATCATACAGCAGAGAAGGCCAAGTGATTTGCCTAACGTCACACTGATGATACCTGATGGTGACAGGCTACCCACACAGGGTTTCCTGCCAATAACCTTTTCTCTGTGCTGGTCACCTCTCCGCTCTCTTGGCAATGTCGCTAGGCAGGGATGGGCAGAAAGAGCTCTGAATGCAGGGTCTCAGTAACTGCGTTGAGTCTTAGTTTCACAGCCAAGTGAAGTGACCCCTGAAAATCTCCAACTTTTAGAAGAGACTGGTACCTCAGAATAAAGAGGATTAAGCAGTGGTGCCCATGCACGGACATCTTTTAAAGTGTGAAGAGCTGCACAGATACAAGCATAGCAATTATCATTTTAACGAGAAAGCAGAATGGCAGCACAGTTTAGTCACCGTGAAGATCCAGTTAGAAATAACTGAATGAGTGACACCGTGACTGTAATATTTCATTTGCATCTTCCCTCTCCCACCCCAATCCCACATAGGGGCCTGGCTCATTATTCACCGCTATCTTCTGAATTTACGAAAAGAAGAATGTTTGAATCCAAAAATACCATGTCTTCAAGTAAAGGTACAAACCGTAGGTCCAAGAAAATTTTTCCTTGGGGCCACTAAAGTCTTGTAGTCAAGAGTGGAAAAATGACACGTTAAAACAAATCTTTGACGCTATCGCTTTCTGTCGAATAAATGCTTTTACCGTCTTCACCGTAGATATACTCTACATATTTACTGTGAAGCAACAGCGGACATTTACAGTGACTGAAATGCTTTCACGCTGCATTGCAGCCTCACAACGCTGAGTTTGGCAGGGCAGGTCATTAGTAACCTCTTTCCGCACGAGGGTGAATTAAGCCTAAGAGAAGTTACGGGGCTTGCTGGGGGCCAGGCTGGCACCGAGCCTGGAGTTGGGGGTTTCGGGGACGCCTGGGCTCGCCAGCGGGCAGCTTCCCCTCCCTGCAACCGCCACGGGCTGCGGAGACGCTTCCAGCCTCTGCAGACGTGGAGCGCGAGGGCCGCGGCAGCACCGAGCCTGGCACAAGGCCCGCGGAGCGCAGACGCTCTCGGGTGGGAGGCGACCCGCGCCCGGACCCCACGCCCACAGCATCCGTCCCAGAGAAGAGCCCCCGGGCTGAGCCGAGGCCTTGATCCTCACCTGCCACCCGCCCACTGGGGCTGGGGGAAGGGGTCACCTGCGGCCGTGACCAGGGTCCGGGAGGAAGGTGACAGTAGCCAGGAATCAGGGAGCCGAGCCAGCACCCGGCGGCCTTGTGCGCCTGCGCATAGCGGGCCGCCGCGCTCCTACTTCCGCGCATGCCCGATGCAGGAAGAGGTGGCCCTAGCCCCAGGCCGGAAGTGGGGTTCGTTTCCGGCTCGTCTGCCGTGGGCAGGGCCTGGAGCCCAAGGTCTGAACGTGCCCAGAGAACCAGGAGTCCGTAGTTGAGGGGAACGGACCCTGTGGTTGGAAATGGGAACAGAGACTACACTCAATCTAGCCTGATGCTATCACTCAGAGGCAATAGGCAAGCCTGTGGCAGATGGGGCGGATGAAACGGAAACGCTTAGGCTATTCCTCTTGGCCAACATAACCTAGAAATCAGTGTTTCTAGGGATTTGTCTTTGTGTTTATCTGTATTTTCTACGTTTCTTACCATGCACCAGCAGTACTTGTATAATAAAATTGATGATACAGATAATATCAATGATAGGTGGGTGGATTTAGTCCCAAAGCATGAAGCCCCTCTTGGCTCTGCCAGGTAATGTCAGCAAACAGTGGCTGAATAGGAGTCTCACGTCTTGGCCATTGCTTACTTGAGTTTTAATGTAATCTCTAAAATTTCACCCACTCAACAGATATTCATCCAGCCTTAACTCCATACCACGTGCCGTGCAGGGTACAACTGATCAAAACCAGACCCAACCATTTCTGTCACGAAGATCAATAAAGGGTAGAGGGAAAAGCTAAATAATCACAGATATGAAGGAAAGGTGCGTGGTCCTGGAAACCCCGGTGGAACCTGGATAGCGGCGTCGTTCGGTATGATGTAGTTTTGAGTCCTTGTAATGCCATTTCTGCTGGCCCAAGGCCAGGGCAGGCACTTTGGGCAGGATGCGCAAGAGGGGCGGTCTCTCCACCAGAAATCTTCAGTCTTTGGAGACCCCTAGAAGCCCCAGGGTCTTCCCATCTGAGTCTCATTCGGAAGCATATGCTGGTCTTGTACTACCAGTGGTGCGGCGCTGGCTTTCATGATAACCCCATCCTTGGTAGTGCTTCTTTTGCCACACAGGGCTGGGCACCTGCAGAAATGCATTAGGTATGACCCTGACTTAGGGCACCTTTGGCCGATCCTAAGGGAGTCAGACAGCTGAAGTGCACTACTCAGGCCGGGTGTGGTGGCTCACGCTTATAATCCCCAGCACTTTGGGAGGCCGAGGCGGGTGGATCACGAGGTCAAGAGATCCAGACCATCCTGGTAAACAAGGTGAAACCCTGTCTCTATTAAAAATACAAAAAATTAGCTGGGCATGGTGGCGCGCGCCTGCAGTCCCAGCTACTCAGGAGGCTGAGGCAGGAGAATTGCTTGAACCCAGGAGGCGGAGGTTGCGGTGAGCTGAGATCGCGCCATTGCACTCCAGCCTGGGTAACAAGAGCGAAACTCCGTCTCAAAAAAAAAAAAAAAAAAAGTGCGCTACACAATGGACTAATGCGCGCTGCGATTGTGTTAGTCAACTTTGCAGCGTCTCATCTGCAAAATGGAAGCCTAACAGCTTATTCACAAGGTTTTATGAAGCTCCTTAGGGCAGTGCGTGTGAAGCGTTGGCCAGGCGCTTGGGAATGCCAATTACAGTACAAATGACAAAACATGGCGGTCCCCAACTACAGCGTGAGATTCTTAGATGCGATAGCTGGCTAGAGCTAATCGCCGCACGCTCCCGACCACCTGACCCTAGAGCCAGCCTCCGCCGCCCGCCTCCGCCCACCACCCTCTGTCCTCTTGGCTGGGTTCTTACTTCCAGGAGTCAGCGCGCTGAGAACCCGGATGTAAGCCCAGGTGGGCATGCGCACAAGCCAGCGCCGCGGCCATTGGCCACTGTTGAGGAGCATATTGATGACGCAACCTAGAAAGAGGAAGTGGCCACTACGGAAGCGTTCTGGGCCAGAAAGACTGCCAGTTTGGAGCTGCTTGCTGTGGGGAGGGAATGAATGGGCGCTGGGAACACGCCCGCGAGGTTGGGACGCGCAGGCAGTAGCGAGGTCCTTAGCGTGTGAGTGGCCGGGGTTGGGTCGCTTCCCCGCAGCATGGAGGACGATGCACCAGTGATCTACGGGCTGGAGTTCCAGGTGGGTCAATTGGAGGGTGGCAGGTGCTGCTCGGCCTGTCTGCTGACTGCACGCGCGGTCCCATGATGACTTCGGTTTGCAGGTCTCCCACCAGCCCTACGAGGACCCGTGTCCGTCCCCTAGTTCCCATTTTGCAGAGGAGCAAACTGAGACTTCAGGAGGTTAAACGGCTGTACTGGATAACATGGTTGGCACAGCGAGCCTGCCTCCTTCCCCTTCACATCCTGCCCCGAACATGACTTCTCACCTGTTTTCACTCACTTTGGTGGACTCATTTGTTTACACGTCCACCTTTTCCTCTAGAATTTGAGTTCCTGAAAGTAGGAACTGTATGTTTTTTTTTTTTTTAAGTGTTTGATTTTGAAACAGTTAAAGTATTTGGAAGAGTTGCAAAGATACACAGAAAGTTCTTCCTTACCCTTCACCCAGCTTCCCTTAATGTTAACACTTCACGTAACCACGGAACATTTATCAAAGCCTAGAAATTAACATTGATACACCAATATTAAGTAAACCACGGACTGTCTTCGGAGTTAACCGTTTTCGCACTAGTGGCCTATTTTTTATCTTGTATTTTCCAGTGCCTGTTCACCATGGCTGTCACATAGTAGGTGTTCAGCAAATGACTATGAACTGAATGAGCCCCGAAAGCGTAAGCAATGCACGTGGCAGTTCAGGACAGCAAGAAAGCTGATGTAAATAGAGTGAAGGAGTCAGGGGGAATGAGGTAGGAGATGAGATGAGGGTGAGGAAGATGAGGATTGTGCAGGGTCTGTTAGAGCCCTGCACTGTTTTTCATCTATTCAAGTAGCTTTTGAGAATGTGTTTTGCCTAAAGCATTGAGGGACAAATACAGAGATAGAAACACAGTTCACTGCCATATGAAGTACTTGATACTAATTTTGTGCAGCAATATGTGTTAAAATATAAATGATGTCTGCTTTTAAGTCGGTTACAGTCAGAGAGGCAGCAGTGTTAGTAAAATAATAGATGCCATCGAGACACCTAAGTTTTACATCCTGACTATAGCACTTATTAACTATGTGACCTTGGGCCTTTTCTGATTAGGTTTGATAACTTACATTTTTCTGGAAAATTCATCGTTTACTCAGTGGACAAATTATTTATTTATTTATAATGCAATGAGGCACTTTGCATGTGCCTGGAACACAGCATAGGAGGAAACAGACAAAATCCCAGCCCTCGTGGACGTACCCACCCAAGATTCAGCCTTGCAGAGGTATTTCTGCAGAGGAACAAAGTCTCTGAGAATTGAGGATTTGCCTTTTAGGTTGTTCCCATTTTTAAAAAAATTTCATCAGTTGAAATTTTTAATACAAAACATTAAAAACAATTTCCGTTTATTTGCTCAGCATTTTTCTATCTTTTTTTTTTTTGAGATGGAGTTTTGCTCTGTTGTGCCGTGGTGCCGTCTTGGCTCACACTGAACCTCTGCATCCCGGGTTCAAGCGATTCTCCTGCCTCAGCCTCCTGAGTAGCTGGCACTACAGGTGCGCACCACCACGCCCAGCTATTTTGTATTTTTTAGTAGAGATGGGGTTTCACCACGTTGGGCAGGATGGTCTCAATCTCTTGACCTCATGATACCTCCACCTCAGCCTCCCGAAGTGCTGGGATTGCAGGCGTGAGCCACTACTCGTGGCCAGCATTTTTCTATCTTTTTTTTTTTGAGATGGAGTTTTGCTCTTGTTACCCAGGCTGCAGTACAATGGCGCGATCTCGGCTCGCCGCAACCTCCGCCTGCTGGGTTCAGGCAATTCTCCTGCCTCAGCCTCCTGAGTAGCTGGGGTTACAGGCACGTGCCACCATGCCCAGCTAATTTTTTAGTAGAGACGGGGTTTCACCATGTTGACCAGGATGGTCTCAATCTCTTGACCTCGTGATCCACTGGCCTCAGCCTCCTAAAGTGCTGGGATCACAGGCTTGAGCCACTACACGTGGCCAGCATTTTTCTATCTTAATTACCCTCTATGTTGGTCTTCTGCCTTTTACTTGCAGTTGCTTAGCTGATTTATTTTATTCTTTTTATCGATACAAGCACTTTAGACACGGATTTTCTCCTGAACATTCACTTCTTGATTTTATTGTTTTGTGGATATTTTGCAGTTTTGAATTTCAGGGCAAATTTCTTTTCTGACCTGAAATTCCCTGAAGGGACCCTTCTCAACTCTGTCCCTGCCACTGCTGTGATGAGGGTCCTTTCCGCCGCAGACTTCCTTCCTGTGCTGCAAGTTTTCATCCCATCTGGTTGTCTTGGGTTGTCTTGCAGTGTCTTCTTTGAGTTCTGCTTTGAATTTTTCTCTTTTACTTTTCTTTTTTCTTTTGAAACAAGGTTTTGCTGTCACCAAGGTTGGAGTGCAGTGGCACAATCTCAGCTTACTGCAACCCCTGCTTCCTGGGTCCAGGCGATTCTCCTGTCTCAGCCTCCCAAGTAGCTGGGATTACAGGTGCATGCCACCTCACCCAGCTAATTTTTCTGTTTTTGGTAGAAACAGCGTTTTGCCATGTTGGCCAGGCTTATCTTTAACTCTTGACCTCAAAGGATCTGCCCACCTGATCTTCCCAGAGTGCTGGAATTACAGGAGTGAGCCACCATGCTCAGCCTCTTTTTAAAAAAAGTTTTTTGAGACAAGGTCTTGCTCTGTCACCCAGGCTGGAGTACAGTAGTGTGATCATGACTCGCGGCAGCCTGGGACTCCTGGGCTCAAGCCATCCTCCTGCTTCCATCTCCCGAGTAGCTGATATTACAGGTCCAGCTCTTTATTATTATTTATTTGTTTCTATCGATCTAATCAGTCAATCAATTAATCAATGAGATGGGGTCTCATCATATTGTCCAGGCTGCTCTTGAACTCCTGGGCTCAAGCAGTCTTTCCACCTTGGCCTCTTAGAGTTGTGGAATTATAGTCCTGAGCCACTGCACACAGCCTTTTTTTTTTCTTTATTAAAACGATTTTTTAAGTTGATTCATATTAAATGCATATGGTTTCAGGGTGCAGTTGATATTACATTCATATGATTGAGATATTCATCACCTTAAGTATTCGTCTTTTCTTTATGTCAGAACCATTCAAATGATTCTCGTTTAGCTATTTTGAAATGTACAGTAGACTATCGTCAGCTGTAGCCAACCTGCTGACATACCGAACACGATGTCTTATTTCATCTGTCCAGCTGTATATTTGTACCTGTGAACCGACTGTTCTTTATCCAACCGTTCTGCTACTTTTCACAGTGTCTGGTAAACATCAGTTTCCTCTGTCTTCAGAAGATCCACTTTGTTTTAGCTCCAACATATGACTGAGAACATGTGTTGTCTTTCTTTCTGTTCTTGGCTTAGTTCACTTAGCATAATGGCCTTTTTTTTTTGAGACAGAGTCTCCTGCTGTCACCCAGGCTGGAGGGCTGTGGTGCTGTCTCACCTGTGCCTCCCAGGCTTACTTGAACAGGCCGTGGAGTGGCTGGGACTCCAGGTGCACATCATTACACCAAGTCAAGTTTCTTGTATTCTTCGTAGAGATGGGATTTTGCCATGTTGCCCAGGCTGGTCTTGAACTCCTGAGCTCCTCCTGCCTTGGCCTCCCAAAGTGCAGGTGTTGCAGGCATGAGCCACTGTGCTTGGCAACCTCATTCTTTTGTATGGCTGAGTAATATTCCACTGTGTATGTATACCACATTTTCTTTAGCCGTTCATCTGTTGATGGGCACTTGGGTTGACTCCAGGTCTTGCTGTTGTGAACAGTGCTGCAGTAGACCTGGGAGTGCAGTATCTCTTCAGCACACCGGCTTCCTTTCCTTTGGATGTCTACCCGGCAGTGGGATTGCTGGATGATATGGTAGCTCCATTTTTGACTTTTTGAGGAGCCTCCATACTCTTCCACAGTGGCTGTACTAGCTTATGTTCCCATCAGTAGTGTAGGAGGGACCCACCCTTGCTGGCATCTGTTATTCCCATCAGTAGTGTAGGAGGGACCCACCCTTGCTGGCATCTGTTACTCCCATCAGTAGTGTAGGAGGGACCCCACCCTTGCTGGCATCTGCTATTCCCATCAGTAGTGTAGGAGGGACCCCCCCTTGCTGGCATCTGCTATTCCCATCAGTAGTGTAGGAGGGACCCCACCCTTGCTGGCATCTGCTATTCCCATCAGTAGTGTAGGAGGGACCCCACCCTTGCTGGCATCTGTTATTCCCATCAGTAGTGTAGGAGGGACCCCCCCTTGCTGGCATCTGCTATTCCCATCAGTAGTGTAGGAGGGACCCCACCCTTGCTGGCATCTGCTATTCCCATCAGTAGTGTAGGAGGGACCCCACCCTTGCTGGCATCTGTTATTCCCATCAGTAGTGTAGGAGGGACCCCACCCTTGCTGGCATCTGCTATTCCCATCAGTAGTGTAGGAGGGACCCCACCCTTGCTGGCATCTGCTATTCCCATCAGTAGTGTAGGAGGGACCCACCCTTGCTGGCATCTGCTATTCCCATCAGTAGTGCAGGAGGGACCCCACCCTTGCTGGCATCTGCTATTCCCATCAGTAGTGCAGGAGGGACCCCACCCTTGCTGGCATCTGCTATTCCCATCAGTAGTGCAGGAGGGACCCCACCCTTGCTGGCATCTGTTACTCCCATCAGTAGTGCAGGAGGGACCCCACCCTTGCTGGCATCTGCTATTCCCATCAGTAGTGTAGGAGGGAGGGACCCCACCCTTGCTGGCATCTGCCATTCCCATCAGTAGTGCAGGAGGGACCCCACCCTTGCTGGCATCTGCTATTTTGTTTTTTTTCGTATTGAGTTGCCTGAGCTTCTTATATGTTACGGTTGTTAATCCCTTGACAGATGGATAGTTGGAAAATCTTTTCCCCATTCTGTGTCTTTTTCTTTTCTTATTATTTATCCATGACAAGGTCTCACTCTGTCACCCAGGCTGGAGTGCAGCGGTGCAGTCTCTGCTCATTGCACCTTGGTGCTGAAGCCTCCCACCTCAGCCTCCTGAGTAGCTGGGACTCCAGGCACACACCTCCACACTTGGCTGGTTTTTATATATTTTTTGTAGAGACGGGATTTCACCGTGTTGCCCAGGCTGGTCCCAAGCCCTTGAGCTCAAGCCGTCCACCCACCTTGGCCTCCCGAAGTGCTGGGATTACAGAGAGAAGCCACCGCGCCTGGCGGCTTTGCTTTTTGTTCCTGTTTTTAGAAGATGATTGGTCTGTTAAGTTTTATGGTTCTTCTTTATGCAACACTTCCTGGTCTGTGTTTTCTGTCCTTTGATGTCTTTTTCTGTTTTTTGTCCTTGCCCGTCTCCCTTTGCTTGGAGCCTGTGCTGGTTTCTTTTGATCTCTGGTCTTTTCATGGCGAGTCTTGCCTGGTCCAGCAGGATGTGTATGTGGAGCTGGGCCTGGCCCCATTGCGGGCTGGCAGGAAGGCTCACCACGTATCATACGGTTGTGTTTGTGAGGAAATTCTTTGAGCCGTCATTTATGCTAAGCCAAAGGAGATGGGCAGATGCAGGCTGCCCAGGATGCAGCACCTCTCCCCTCAGCTTTAAGAGCCAGAAACAGCTTCCCGAGAAGACACCAGGCGGCCCTGACTGCCCTGCTCTCCTTCCTACCACATGGTGTGCGGGAAGCACCTGCCACCAGCTGGGAACATGTTGCTGTCATCCCCTCCATGGTTTCAGCATTGCTTCCAGGGCATGCACGTGGTCGGGGGACTGCTCCCTGAGTGTGCATGGCTTTGGCTCCCCCAGCCCGCCTCCAGCATCTGCTCCTTCCTGACCTCAGCAGCCAGGATTTTGAGACAGAGTCTTAGTCTGTCGCCTAGGCTAGAGTGCAGTGGTGTGATCTCCTCCTTCTTGCTTTTGTATGATTTCCCAGAGTCTGAGATGAAAGAAATGAAGTCTTCAACCCATTGCTTAAAATCTGAGGTCCAGATCTGACTGGATAAAATAGCTTTTGTGGCAAGCTTGAAGGTAAACTGGAACATGAACTTGGTCAGAAAAATTGGTTAAGAGGTTGTTAAAATGTAACTTAAACATGGAATGGGGAAAGGAGAGTGGAGATGGAGCGAGCTGGGAGAGCCAGAGCCCAGGTATTGGGTGATTGGGTGTCGGGTTTGGAGGGGCTCACCCACTGTGTATGAATGGGGCAGGCTGGGAAAGAGGGCTCATCCCAAGTGTATGAATGGGGCAGGCTGGGAAGGAGGTTCTCATCTCCTTGTGTATGAATGGGGCAGGCTGGGAGGGAGGGGCTCATCCCAGGTGTTTGAATGGGGCAGGCTGGGAGGGAGGGGCTCATCTCCCTGTGTATGAATGGGGCGGGCTGGGGGGAGGTTCTCATCTCCCTGTGTATGAATGGGGCAGGGTGGGAGGGAGGTTCTCATCTCCATGTGTATGGATGGCGCAGGCTGGGAGGGAGGTTCTCATCCCCCTGTGTATGAAAGTGGCAGGCTGCGAGGGAGGTTCTCATCTCCCTTTGTATGAATGGGGCAGGCTGGGAGGGAAGGCCTCATCTCCCTGTGTATGAATGGGGCAGGCTGGGAGGAAGGGGCTCATCTCCCTGTGAATGAACGGGGCTGGCTGGGAGGGAGAGTTTCATCTCCCAGTGTATGAATGGGTCAGGCTAGGAAGGAGGTTCTCATCTCCCTGTGTGTGAAAGGGGCGGGCAGGGAGGGAGGTTCTCATCTTCCTGTGTATGATTGGGGCAGGCTGCGAGGGAGGTTCTCAATTCCCTGTGTATGGATGGGGCAGGCTGGGAGGGAGGTTCTTATCTCCCTGTGTATGAATGGGGCAGGATGGGAGGGAGGGGCTCATCCCCATGTGTATGAATGGAGCAGGTGGGACTGTGGACGGACAGGAACCAGGAGAGTAGCTGAAGTCCAAGCACTGAGTGGACGTGCCCAGGGGTGCTTAGTGCAGGCCTGGCTCGGGCTGTTTAGGTGGTGTCTGGGCACCAGACAACTGTGAGTTAGGAAAGCATGGGTCTAACTCACAGAAAAGGGAGCGTGCCTGGGAGGAAGGTGTGGATGAGAGAAGTCAAGACAGAACTCCAGAAGTGAATTAAATCGTGGTCGAATTAAATCGTTTTTGGAAAGCTCTTAAAAGTAAACTTTTTATTTCACCGTGGGATTTTTTTTTGAGATGGGTCTCTGTCACCCAGGCTGGAGTGCAATGGCTGTGGTCTCAGCTCACAGCAACCTCTGCCTCTTGGGTTTGAGCGATTCTTCTACCTCAGCCTCCCGAGTAGCTGGGACTACAGGCCTGTACCACCACACTTGGCTAATTTTTGTATTTTTGGTAGAGATGGGGTTTCATTATTGTTGGCCAGGCTGTTCTCGAACTCCTGACCTTGTGATCTGCCTGCCTCGACCTCCCAAAGTGCTGGGATAACAGGTGTGAGCCACTGTGCCCGGCCCTCACTTTGATATTTAAAGATACATTTTAGATATGTGTATACAAATAATTTTCCACTTATGTCTTTTTTTTAAGAAGTGTCTTTTCTCGTGTGAGCTTGAACAGATAGTTCCAAATTTGCAGCGCTGTCTAAAACTGTGGCTGCTTCACTGTCTGAAACAGATGATCTATTTAGACGGGTTTTTCTGC
Organism: Callithrix jacchus; assembly: GCF_049354715.1. Taxonomy (NCBI): domain Eukaryota; kingdom Metazoa; phylum Chordata; class Mammalia; order Primates; family Cebidae; genus Callithrix; species Callithrix jacchus. The sequence continues at coordinate 111,651,631 of NC_133515.1, forward strand.
CTGCTTACCATGATTCCTCTTCAGGTATGCAGCTCTCGGCTCTGCAAATTGCTTTAGAATGGAGTAAATTGAATGCTGGTTCATTATCGTCACTCAAGTGGCTTCTGCATTTTCTGAATTGCCCTTCTTTTTTCAGTATCATAGCCACTGATACAGCTTACTTATTTTTGGTTTTCTTCTATTTTAAAGTGGTGGCATTTAATCCTGCCTTCTGTCTAACTGAGCTCCTGGGTTCATTTCGATACATGCTAAATTGTTATCATGGTCCGTTCCAGTGTTTTTAGTCGTGTATCATTGTGTCTTTTTATCTTTTCGAGTCTTTGTCTTCTCTGTCCTAATGGGAGTCCGAGTTTCCCCAGGGCAGGGGCGGTGCTCGCGCCTCTGATGCCTCCACAGCACCTGCCGCTAGGCGGACCTTCATCCCTGACTTGAGGCAGAGACAAGCCTTTCCGTGGACAATGACATTCCCTTTCAGGTGGTCCTTGGCTAGGTGCCGTTTTTGGGGCTTTTCGGGCTTTTTAACGTCCAGGGTGACAACATGTTTTTGAACTCCCAGAGGCATCCACATTCCTTGGCTCATGGACTCTTAAAAGAAAAACTTCTGCTGAATTAAATTGAAAGGAGTTTGCTTGAGCAATGATCACCTCCTGAATCGGGCAGCCCCCAGAATCACAGCCGATTCAGAGAGAGTTCAGGGATGCCTCGTGGTCAGAACAAATTTATAGACAAAAAAGGGAAGTGAAGTACAGAAATCAGCAGTGAAGCACAGACACAGCTGGCCGGGTTACAGGCTGGCATTTGCCTGATTGGAACGCAGTTTGAGCACTGAGCAGTGGTTGAGTGGGTGAAGGCTGGCTGCTGGGATGGGCCCAGACTCAGGTACTGTTACACGTGTATCCTCTAAGTTAGGTTCTCAGGCTTGCTTCCATGTTAAGTCAGGTTATGGTTCATCCACAAGGACTCCGATGTAGAAGTACAGAGTCCTCAGGCCCTATTTCACTTGCTTCAACAACTCCCTCATTCATCTCTAAATCCAGCAATAGGCAGCCGAGTCCTCCTCACTGCTGCCCTTATTACTGTTGGAGGGTGTCCAGGTTCTTGGCATCTTGAACACAGAATTGGAAAACACACACAAGTGAGGAAAGAATGTAGCAACAAAAGCAGAGTTATTGAAAATGAAAGTACACTCCCCGGAGTGGGAAGGGCCGAGCAGTGGCTCAAGGGCCCAAATACCCCCCAGAGGTTTCCCGTTGGCCGCTCGGTGTTTACCCCATGTAAGGGAAGTGGTGGCCCTCAGCCAGTGTGATTGGTGTGGAAAGCAGCCAATCAGAGCTAAACGGAAGTTACAAAGTTACAAAAAGCAACCAATCAGAGGTACTTTCAGTCTGCCTACTGCCATGCAGAAAAGGTGAGGGTTTGCAGAGGCTGTAGCCTCTGGTCCTTCTGTTACTTGGGTGTGGAAAGTTAGTTTTCCTTTCAATTTAGTTCTAGGAAGTCAGTGTGAATTGGCTTTAGGTTCCCTGCCTCCAGACCCTATTCTGCTGTGTTACCACCTCTCTGATTCTCTTTTCTGTGGTCACCTTTCTCTGGGACTACAGCCAGGGAAGCTTTTCTGATTTCAGTGACCCATGTGATTGAATCATCCAGGGTAGCCTCCTCATCTCAGGGTCCTTAATTTAAGCACATTGGCGGAGTCCCTTTACTGTGCGAATTAACATTCGCAGGTTCTGGGGATTAGAATGTGGATAAGGTTGGGGGGTTGTTACTATGCTGGCCGCGGGGACTTGGCCCAGGTGCAGTCAGTGCTTGTCCTAAACACATGGCTTTGAATTTATAAGCCTGCAGTGCTAGTCACAGCTCTAGTAACCAGTTGTAGAACTTTTTCGTCTCTAAGCCTCAGGTTCATCACCTGAGATCTTAGTTTTATCTTTTAATTATTAAGCATATTCACTATGGCTATCGTAATTTATGCTGTTGTGTGTGTACAGCCTGCATTTCTCTGAGGAGATCCAGCCTCTTCTGTGATTGTTGGAGGCTGATAGCTCTCAGCCAGGCTCTGCTCCAAGAATTGCCGCCAGCTGAACAGAGGCACTTTGCCCAAGGTCACGCCCCTCCTCGGGGACAGCCTGCATCCAGTGACTGACCCATGGGGGAGGGGTGGGTGGTATAAAGGCCTGGCTATCTGGCCTCAACTCTAAAGGGCTACCCAGCTCCAGAGCTCCCCATTGGATTGGCTGAGGCCTCCACTGCAGATGTGGTACATTTCATCTTCTCCCTCTGCCCAGCCCTTCCTCCTTCACCCCGACTTGGAATAGTTCCCAGGAGCACTGTCTAGTAAGTCTCCTTCACATACCTCTGGAGCTTTAGAGCTTGCTTCCCCGGGAACCTGTCTGAATCCTCTGTAACCCTCTTTCTTTGGTGGTGGTTTCTTTTGGTTTTTGATCCTGTGGTTTTGCCTTATTGTATGACTGGCTATTTTAATTAATTATTTTATTCTATTTAGACAGGGTCTTGTTCGCTTGCCCAGGCTAGAGTGCAGTGGTGTGATCATGGCTCACGGTAACCTCCACCTCCTGGGCTCAAGTGATCCTCTTGCCCCAGCCTCCTGAGTAGCTAAGACAGCAGGCGTAAGCCACCATCCCCAGATAATTTTTATAATTGTTTTTAGCAGAGACAGAGTCTTGCTATGTTGCCCAGATTGGACTCAAGTGATCTGACTACCTCAGTCTCCCAAAGTGCTGGGATTAGAGGTGTGAGGCTGCCATGCTTGGCCTTATGACTGGCTATTTCTGGTTAAATGTTAGACATTTGTGTGTGTATGTCAGATTTTAGAGACTCTGGATATTATCTTCCTCCAGAGGACTGGCTTCTGGCAGGAGGCTGGCTCGTCTAGGAGCACTGGCCTCCTCCAGCCAGGATTGAGACGACCTGGAGCTTGAGTCTGTTCAGGCTGATCTCCTTCTAGCTTGTCTTTACTCCTGGGCTGCACACTTGTGGGCTTCGTGCTCTGCAGCCTCTTTTCCCGGGTGGGCGCTGTGCTTGGGTTTTGTGCCCTGGGCTCTGTGAGTCTGTCAAAGCTCTCCTCAGCGTCAGCCTCTCAGCCAGGCTTTCCAGATGGGCAGATGCCTTTAGGGGAAGAGGGACCAGGTGCTGGCTTCCCCCCAGGCTTCTTCCTGTCCTGGATCTTGGCGTTTCTTCCTTGCGTTGGTAGCTCTCTGAGGCCGTGAAATAGATTTAGGTTGTTCCTTGAGGTTTTCTAGTTCTCTGCAGAAGACTTGGTTTAAACCCTGCTCTGTACTGCTGGAAGCTGTTTCCTGCAGTATTGTTGAAGTGTAATTTGTTTGACCAGTCTTTTACCTTTGAAATAACAGTTTTACTAAAAACTAATTTAGCCATTGGTGTGTAAATAATTTACATCTTTGTTGCTTAATTTTATACCCACTTACAATTATTTCCATATACAAATTTGAAGTGGAATTGTGCTAAAAGTGTGCAAAAGTTGAAGGCTTTTAATGCGTTTCTCAGTTGCTTTCCAGACACTCTGTACTAATTTATACTTCAATAGTGGATGAGATAAGCTGCCTTTTCAGTCTCTATTAAATCTGACTTCATCAATGTGCTTTTTCTTCCCTCCCGCAGGCACGTGCTTTAACACCTCAAACTGCAGAAACAGATGCCATTCGCTTTTTGGTTGGGACGCAGTCTCTTAAATATGATAATCAGGTAACTATTTTTGACAAACGTGTTCATGATAATTACTAAGCCTATTCTTGGTGTTATAACCATTTTGCTCTTGATTTTCCAGCAACATTTGAGAAAAAAATTAATGCCACATAAACAAAATAAAGCTTTCAATGGATTTAAGTCTATCTTGAAATCAAAGAATATTGTCCATCTGTATGTACTGACTGAGTTCAGTAATTGAAACTGACTCCATTTGGCATGACTTCTGTAGTTCTGTGTTGCTCTTGTGGCTGTACAGACTCGCGTTATAGGCAACTGAAAAGTGAGGGTATGTGGTGACCGCCACCCCTTCTGTTTGGGCTGTGGAGTACTGCTTTAATTGCTTGCAGAATTCTTTCCCTGCGAGTGTGGGCTGGGTCACAACCTCACCCCGTTGATCCAGGCCACTTGATCTGTCGCTGCCACTCGATCTAGGTGGGCATACAGATGGTACCTTTTAGCTGTTCTGGCCACTGTAGCAGAGACTCATGAGATCTGGATTCAGTTCATGGCCTGGCAGTAACCATGTGATCTTGAGCACATGGATTCTCCTGCTGGACTCCAGTGTCCTCGTTGCTAAAGTGGAGATTGAAATGAGACCCCATGGTGACTCTGCAGATGTGCATTATCTTCGGCACAGGGACAGTGTGCGTGAGGCCACGTCAGGCATGGTCTAGGGCCTCTGCCCTGCTTACCTGATCATGCAGGAGAAAGGGCACTAAAGTAGCTGTGGAACGATCTGCAGGCCTGCGTAGGACAGAGTGAGACTGTCACTCTCATACATCGATAAGGACTTAAAATCCGCTTAGTCACTTGGCAACTAATCAGTGATAGTTTAGAGCTTTTAAATAAGTGCTTATGTACTTAATTTGCAATTCCTGTACCCCAAACTGGACAAAAATCATTATACACAAAGAGTATTAAGTGTCATGATACTTATAGTCATAAATTACAAGCAATCAGAATATCAAAATGCGTGAATGTTAGGTTGAACTATAGGAAATTGCCGCTTGAAATGGCAGATTTGCACACTTCCCTTGGGTTGAATCTGTTACAGTAAATGGTATTCACTTATTACACTCATTGAAAGTTGCAAACTCCTAAGAAACATGACAACTTAAGAATCGTTAGGTGATTTAGTGGGATGTTAAAATTGTGTTTACAGTATGATCACCGTGGTGTAAAAAAGCAAAGTACACGGTGAATTTCCTCTTAGAATAAAGACTGGAAGGACATAGGCCAAAAAGGACTAAAAATTGAGCCCAGGGTTATCTTCAGATGTCGTTCACCCGGGAGATGTGCCACCACCACCCCATGGATGCCTGAAAGCTTGGGGAGTGCTGAACCCCATACATGGTGTTTTTCCCTATCCTTACATACAGGGAAACTTTAAGTTGTGAATTAGGCACAACAAGAGATTAACAACATAACTAATAATAAAATAGAAGAATGATTGTTACTTATGTACTATACTCCCCCTTCTTTTCTATTTTATTTTATTTATTTATTTATTTTTGAGACGGAGTTTCGCTCTTGTTACCCAGGCTGGAGTGCAATGGCGAAATCTCGGCTCACTGCAACCTCCGCCTCCTGGGTTCAGGCAATTCTCCTGCCTCAGCCTCCCGAGTAGCTGGGATTACAGGCACGCACCACCATGCCCAGCTAATTTTTTGTATTTTTAGTAGAGACGGGGTTTCACCATGTTGACCAGGATGGTCTCGATCTCTTGACCTCGTGATCCACCCACCTCGGCCTCCCAAAGTGCTGGGATTACAGGCTTCAGCCACCGCACCCGGCCTCTCTTTTCTTTTTTTGAGATGGGGTTTCGCTCTTGTTACCCAGGCTGGAGTGCAATGGTGTGATCTCCGCTCACTGCAACCTCTACCTCCTGGTTTCAAGCAATTCTCCTGCCTCAGCCTCCTGAGTAGCTGGGATTACAGGTACGCACCACCATGCCCAGCTAATTTTTTTTTGTATTTTTAGTAGAGACGGGGTTTCACCATGTTGACCAGGATGGTCTTGAATGCCTGACCTCAGGTGATCTGCCCGCCACCTCAGCCTCCAAAAGTTCTGGGATTACAGGCATGAGTCAGCATGCCCGGCCACTCACCCTTCTTGAGAAGCTGTGCAATGGTATAAGGCCTGCATGATGAGATGAAGTGAGGGGAATGATGGTGGCATTGCGACGTAACGTTGGGCTAATATTGACCTTCTGAGGATACGTCAAAAGCAGGAGCATCTGTTACGGGTGATCCGGACCATCATGCCATACAGTGTTGACGTCAAAAGCAGGAGCATCTGTTACGGGTGATCCGGACCATCATGCCATACAGTGTTGACGTCAAAAGCAGGCGCATCTGTTACGGGTGATCCGGACCATCATGCCATACAGTGTTGACGTCAAAAGCAGGCGCATCTGTTACGGGTGATCCGGACCATCATGCCATACAGTGTTGACGTCAAAAGCAGGAGCATCTGTTACGGGTGATCCGGACCATCATGCCATACAGTGTTGACGTCAAAAGCAGGAGCATCTGTTACGGGTGATCCGGACCATCATGCCATACAGTGTTGACGTCAAAAGCAGGAGCATCTGTTACGGGTGATCTGGACCATCATGCCATACAGTGTTGACGTCAAAAGCAGGAGCATCTGTTACGGGTGATCCGGACCATCATGCCATACAGTGTTGGTGGTTGGATGTCAGGAGCAGTGTGGGTGGCTCAGGGCAGGTAGCTTTTGTAGCATGAATATGCTGGTCAAAGGGACGATTTATGTTCCAGGTGGGGCAGAGTGGGATGGCTCAGGACGTCATCATACTACTCAGAATTCAAACTTATGAATTGCTTATTTCTGGAATTTTTCATTTAAGATTTTTGTGCTACCCTTGACCACAGGTAACTGAAACCTCAGAAAGCAAAAACTTGAATTGGGGCGGTGTGGGGCAACATTTATTCAGGATGTAAAATTTTTTTCTTTAGAATATTTTGTTTTGGAATGTGTATATATGTGTGTGTTTTACTTTTCTACTGGAAAAAAATATAAGAAGGGAATTACTTATTTATAAAAATAGTTACCAGTGGCCCCCTCAAAGGGAAGACGGCCTGTGGTTTTAGGGATGGTGCTTATGGGAGAATCTGGGAGTAAAACCCACGCCCATGCCTGAGCGTTGGTGGTGCAGAGAGAGGATGGGAGGCACGCCAGTCTGCCTTCCAAACGCAGCTCCAGGAAGCAGAAGCCAGCAGAAACCCAGGAATTTAACACGAATTGGGGCCACGGAAAGCATGGCAGTTATGAGCAAATTATCGTGTACCTGCTCTTAGCTGGAATTTGGTAATGGCATTTCCATTAATGACATTAATGAAGAACCATTGGTACTAAAGTTATCAAAATAGAAAAAATAAAAAAATAAAGAGACCTGTCGTGGTGTCTCACACCTGTAGTCCCAGCACTTTGGAAGGCCGAGGCGGGTGTGTCACTTGAGGTCAGGAGTTCAACCTACCTCAGCATTGCCACCTGGCCTATGTGGTGAAACCCCATCTCTACTAAAAATAAAAAAACTTAGCTGGGTGTGGTGGCGTGCGCCTGTAATCCCAGCTACTTGGAAGCCTGAGGCAGAAGAATCACTTGACAACTGGGAAGCCGAGATCCTGCCACTGCACTCCAGCCTGGGGGACAGAGCAAGATTCTGTCTCAAAGAAAAGGAGGAAAGAATCAGCCTTAAATGACATAAAATGTTTTAATCTGCCTTAATTTATATCTTTTGGAATGAAGTAATGTCCAATGAATTACTTTAAAGGCGTTTTCCCGTTTTTCTCTTCCCTTCTAAATTGAGCATCCTGGTAATTACTAGGTTAGTCTCCCAGTGTCTTATCGTTCGAGTCAGCAGCATGTTTTTTACGCACTTTACGTATTGCCACGCTTGCCTGCAGTTGTCTGCGTGTGAATCTGTGTGATAGGTATGAAGCTGTGTTTTTGACTTGCTGGTTTTGTCTTTCTCCTTCTAGTAAAGGCATGTGATATTGTTGACCTGTCCATCCATTCAACAAACGCTTACTTCATAGATTAACAGAACTCTTTAATTCCTCTTTTTAATGTGCTGGGTACACAAAAACTGAACAGATATTTGTGTCCTGAGTTCAGTGTTGAGTGAAATGGCGAAATGGATAAGCAGTGACTCAGTGCTATTAGTGTTACTTTCCGGTATGCTTGGCTCTGTGTCTGCACCCAAATCTCACGTTGAATTGTAACCCCCAGTGTTGAGGGAGGGACCTGGATGGAGGTGATTGGGTCGTGGGTGTGGAGTCCCTCTTGCTGCTCTCATGACAGTGAGTGCATTCCCGTCAGGTCCAATTGTTTGAACATGTGTGGCACTTTCCCCCTTCACGCTCTCTCCTGTTGCCACGTGAAGATGGGCCTGCTTTCCATTTGCCCTCTGCTGTGATTGTAAGATTCCTGAGGCCTCCCCAGCCATACCTCCTACACAGCCTGTGGCACTGGGAGTCAATTAAACCTCTTTCCTTTATATAAACTACCCAGTCTAAGGTAGTTCTCTTTTTTGAGACAGAGTCTCGCTCTGTCACCCGGGCTGGAACGCAGTGGTGCAATCTTGGCTCACTGCAACCTCTGCCTCCCAGGTTCAAGCAATCCTCCTGCCTCAGCCTCCCAAGCAACTGGGATTACAGGCACACGCCACCACGCCCGGCTAATTTTTGTATTTTTAGTGAGACAGGGTTTTTCCCTGTTTGCCAGGCTGGTCTCAACCTCCTGACCTCAGGTGATCTGCCTGCCTTGACCTCCCAAAATGCTGGGATTACAGATGTGAGCCACTGTGCCTGGCCTCAGGTAGTTCTTTATAACTGTGTGAGAATGGACGAATACACCATCTCACAGTTTTCTCTGTGTCCTTGTCTTGCAGCGTCCTCTCTGTCTCTGTCTTGTAGTGTCTTCCCTGTCCCTGTTTCGTAGCATCCTCCTTGTCCCCGTCTCATGGCATCCTCCCTGTACCTGTTTTGCATGTCCTCCCTGTCCCTGTTTCACAGCATGCCCCCTGTCCTGTCTCATGGCGTCCTCCCTGTCCCCACTTCGCGGTGTCCTCCCTGTCCCAGTTTTCCAGCATGGTTTCTGTCCTGTCTCATGTTGTCCTCCCTCTCCCCATCTTGCAGTGACCTCCCTGTCCCCATCTTGCGGTATGCTCGCTGTCCTGTCTTGCAGCCTGCTCCTTGTCCCCGTCTTGCAGTGACCTCCCTGTCCCCGTCTCACAGCATGCTCCCTGTCCCTGTCTCGTGGCATCCTCTGTCCCCATCTTGAAGGTGACCTCCCTGTCCCCATCTCATAGCGTCCTCCCTGTCCTCGTCTTGCGGTGGTATTGTGCAGTTCTTTGGCAGCTGTTTGCCATGGGTGTGTTTGGAGTCTGCTGGGAGCAGCTGTGTGGGCAGTGCGGGCACTGAGATCAGTAAAGTGGGCCCTGCCCTCACAGTCTTCCTGGGGCTCATAGTTGGCTGAGGCTTGTGGAGACGGGGAGGTGGGTGAGTGGCTGGAGGATGCACCTGGTCTGGAGCAGGGCCGGTCAGGGCTGCTTCCCCGCTGTGGTCTCGGTCAGCAGAGCGGGTTTTCTGCTGAGGCAGGTGGCCCTGCACAGCGTGGAGCTGGTGTGTGGCAGGATCAGGACTGAAACCTGCCTGTGTCCTCTCTCTGCCCCCTTCCCTACTGTGAATTTGCAGTTCAGCTCAGACGCATATGCCAGGAAGATGCTCTTGTACCTGGAGTGTGCGCTTTTGCGCAGATGCTCGTGGAAAGAGTGTACCTGTGCTGTTGCCGATCGGCGTCTGTTTGGTGGGATTTCCTGAAAGTCAGGTCAGCTGCATCCTGAGCAGCCTGGGCCCATGGTTCCAGCTGTGAGCATCCACCTGTGAGCATCTGTGCAGAGCAGGAGAGACGAAGGAAGGCTGTGCTGGCTGTGGGTGCAGCCCTGCCCCTGTGCCTTTGGTGACTGTTAATAGTCTGGCCTCTTCCCGCACAGTGGGAAGCCCCTGCCCCTCGCCCTGGAGCGCCAGCTCTGAGAGGGGCTGGGAAGGGTGAATGGCTCCTGGCGTTGCCTCAGGCCTTGGCTCCCCTTAGGCAGTCATGAATTCCCTGGAAGTGCCAGGCACCTGCATCATTACTCCACAATGCAGATTCTCTGGCTTTCTGGAAATGTGGCGACTGTCACAATGGCCGACTTTCCTTGGAGGGACAAACTGATTTCTGTCTGTTTCCTCCTGGGGCATGGGACTCTGTTGTAGCTCCTTGTGCTCAGGGTGGGACAAAGATTTCTGGGGTCCTCGCTCTCTTTCTGGGGTTCTCCTTCGAGGAGGAGCTGGAGTTCCTCTGGGGGGTGTGCGCTCAGGGCTTAGCATGGGCAGGGATTTTCTACCTGAGGTGCTTCAACTGCTTCTGGGGTTGGCTTTTCCCAGAGACTCTCCCTGAATATTGGTGCCCTCCTCTTTCTTACATAGATAAGGCACGAGTCTTCATCTTCCTTCTGGGGATCTCTGGGAGTGCCCGGGTGACAAAGGGGACCGGCTTTGCCTCTTCTGACGTGGAAGCATTGCCCCGGTGGCTGGGATCCTCATCAGTGGAAAGACTGACGTTGCAGAAGGGCAGTGCCAGAGCGGCTGGTTTCTTTCCCTGGGTAACTACCTAGCTTCTCAGTTCAGCTGCGTGTTCTGCATCTGTTTTGATTCACGAAGCTTTGTTCCTGAAGGCCCTCTGCCTGCCCGTCCTGTCCTTGCCTGTGCTCAGAACATTTCGCACCAGGGCGCTTGGTCAAGATTCAAATTCCCAGCCCTATTCCAGACTCTCTGAGCCTTGATTTCTTCGCTGCTTCTGCTGCTCTCCTCCCTCAGCCTTCTCTCTTCCTTTAATGCTAAAAGGACCTGGTTGCCCTTTGTCACTGAAGCATCACAGGGTGACCTGGCTTCCTTTCAGTGAGAGCTGATCCAGAGGCTCCAGCCTGTGCCCAAGTGTCCCTGACTCTCGTTTCTGTCTCTTACTGTCTTCAGCGTGAGCTTTGTCTTCAGAGGGCCTGTATTTTGAGGATGCATCCCTAGATGGTCTGCTGTACTTGGAAATTCTTTAATTGGTTCTTTCCAGTTCAACGAGTCTTAAGCTCTAACATACAAAATGCTCCCTGATACTCCCCTTTTTCTTCACTCTTGAAGAATCAGTTTGACCCTGCATCAGTCTGTTTTCATGCTGCTGATAGAGACATACCCGAGACCGGGAAGAAAAAGAGGCTTAATGGACCTACGGTTCCATGTGGCTGGGGAGGCCTCACAGTCATGGTGGAAGGCAAGGAGGAGCAAGTCATGTCTAACGTGGCTGACGGCAGGCAGAGGGGGAGCTCGTGCCAGGGAAGTCCCCTTCTCACACTGCTGGGTCCCATGAGACTCACTCGCTATCAGGAGGACACCACGAAACTCCCCTTGTCACACGGCTGGGTCCCATGAGACGCACTCACTCTCAGGAGGACAGCACGGGAACGAACTGCCCCCATGATTCGATGACCTCCCACCAGGTCCGTCCCACAACACATGGGAATTCCAGATGAAATTTGGGTGGGGACACAGTCACACCATATCACACCCTCAGGTCTGCTGGTGTATCAGGCCGTTCTTGCATTGCTATATGGAAATACCTGAGACTGGGTGATTTGTAAATAAAAGAGGTTTAATGGTTCTGCGGCTGTACAGGAAGCATGGCTCTGACATCTGCTTCTGGGGCGGCCTCGAGAAGCTTCCGGTCATGGCGGAAGGCAGAGTGGGAGCAGGCATATAACATGGCAAGAGCTGGAGCAAGGAGTGAGGGGAGGGCCCCAGGCTGAAATGGCCAGATCTCAGGAGAACTCGCTGTCATCAAGACAGCGCCTGGCCATGAGGGACCCGCCCCCAGCACCTGACACCTCCCAGCAGGCCCCGCCTCCAGCACTGCGGATTTCCCAGGGACAAATACCCAAACTGTATGAGCGGGCATTCCTACAGGTCTTCAGCCGGGAGGGTTCTGTGGGTTTGAAGGGAAATGTATGACTTTTGTCCAAGGTTTTTGAGTCCCGAGTCTCCTACAAACAGTGTCTGTCGTCTTCTCTGTGAAGTCTTTCCGTGTTTGCCCCTTTCTGGTTCCTGAGCTTGAACCAATTGAAGACTCTTCTCCACTCGCATCTGACTTCGCGTACGCATGCCTCTAATATAAGCCTCGACATTAGAGGATCCTGTTGCTTCTGTTTTGCATTTGTTTTTCTCCGAGGTCCTCGACACCTTGCCATCCCTGACACGTACCGTGAGGCCGAGCGCCATTCACTGCTGTGTCCTTTCAATGCCTGGCGCTGAGCAGGTTGTTGGATGGATGCAGACTTTTGCAGCAGTTAGTTCCGCGGTAGCAAACATACTCACTTTTCACAGGTAAATCTTGTGATGTCCTGTTGGGCGTCCATTACCTTTCAGACTAACATCAGGTTCGTTTCTGTCTAGAGAAGTCACGATATCCAGAAACCCCACGTCTGGCCGTCCAGCTCTGGGATTTTGCTACAAATTCCATCAGATTCCCGGGTGCACATATCAGGGAGCATTGCGTCAAAACCCGTGGCCAGTTTCGTTTGTCCCACCGGCATCACAAGGAGTCAACACCCAGAACCTCCCGCGGGCCGTGCTGCCGCCCTTGGGCCAGCTCCCGAGTGGCGGCCCTCTCGCATGGGTGGGCTTGCGCTGTGCTTGCCTGTGCTCGGTTTGTGGGGTGTGAGGGGGCAGGGTGTCTGTCACTGCTTTGGGTGAACAAAGCATGCTGGGAGAAGTGCGTGTGGACTCTGGATCATAGGGTTTCCCCAGTCAGCTGTTTCATAGGGGTTTCCTTAAAGCACTTCTTGGGCACGTTGGTGATGGTGGTTTTCATTGGACTTCTGTACCAATAGGAATCAAGGGAAAGGTGAACATGGTGCCACAGTGCCCCATTCCCCTCTGTGTGCACCGCAGTAATCTAGGAAAAGATAAACTTGGTGCCACAGGGCTGCATGCCCTTGTCTTTGTGCATCCCTGTCAAGAGAAACAGAAACATGCCACAGCGCCACCTCCCGCTGTGCACGTTCAGATTTTCCTCTATGAATTGTGCTCCACTTCGCTTTCTGAGAATTTTGGTCTCACTATGTGTATACATATAGTGCAGCAGCGTGATCTCAGCTCACTGTAACCTCTGCCTCTCAGGTTCAAGTGATTCTCCTGTGTCAGCCTCCCGAGTAGCGGGGCATGCACCACCATGCTTGCATAATTTTTGTATTTTGTTAGGTGTTTCACCATGTTGTCCAGGCTGGTCTTGAACTTCTGACCTCAGGTGATCCACCTGCCTCGGCCTCCGAAAGTGCTGGGAATACAGGTGTGAGCCACACCCAGCCTGGTCTCACTGTATTGATTATGCCCCAAGAATTTTTTTTTTTTTTTTTTTTACAGAGTTCTACTTATGTCTTTCTGAATTTTAGAGTGAGAGGCAGCTCTCGACTGGAAGGAAGAGCCGGCACTTCCACCCTGTTCTCTGCTACCAGAGACAGCCAGTGGCATTCCAGTGACCCTGTTAGGTTCCAGCCTCCCCCGCAGCCCTGACCACACGCTGCACAGCCTGTCTTACCTTCTGCGCAGTTCTGAGAAGCATGCTTCTGGGGCACAGGGAGTTCCTGTAACGGGGAGTCTTTTTTCTCCCCTACTGCTAAGTGTACTTTTTGGGCTTCATGGGCAAGGACTATTAATACCCTGGGCTTTAATTGCCTAAGAGAGAAGTAGTAACATGTTTGTGGAAGTAGTGGTTATTGTGTGGGACTCATAAGCATTGGAAAATCTGTAACACACTTAATTACTCTGTTATTTCCTGTTTACCTTCTTAGCTAAAGGACCAGTATGTGTTTCTGTTAGAACAAAGGGATCTTAGAAATAGTCTAAATGTACAAATGCTGAGAAGAGCCCAAATGTACAGAGAGCCCAGAAAGAGCTGGTGACTTGCCCAAGGTCACACAGTCAGGAATGGCAGAATCCAAATGAGAAACCAGGTCTCCTGATGGGCAGATCGCTTTCATGTCAGCACCGAGCAGAAGCGTGAGGCCGACTGCAGTAGAAACTGTGCTTTCAGAGTCGCTTGCTGTAGCAGAGTAAAGAAACCAGCGGTTTGGGCCATGGCTTATCTTGTCCAGATCTGGTCCCAGGCTGTATTCTACGTAACTCCTAAGAGATTGCCATTGAGCAGGTGGGTTTAGTAACGGATAACGTGGCAGGGAAGGCATCTCCTGTTGTCTGCCTGGCGGCCATCCAGGGTGAGAAGTGGGGAGGTTTGCCATCAGTGGCCGAGGGAATCTCCTGCCTGTGGGGAAGCCATTGGATCTTTCACTTTCCCTAGGAGGGCGGCTCTTGATTTTTAAATTTCCAGTCTTAGTTGTGTGTGGTATTTTTTATTTTTTCTGTAGAGATGGGATCTTGTCATGTTGCCCAGGCTGGTCTTGAACTCCTGGGCTCAAGCCATCCTCCCGCTTCAGCTTCCCGCAGTGCTGGAATCACAGGTGTGAGCCACCATGCTGGGCTCCCCATCCCCCCCTTTTTTTTCTCCAGTTCTCTAGAATTTTTAAAGTTTCAGTTTGAAGCGCAGGTGAAATGGACGGCGCGGCAGCCTCAGCTCTGTACTCAGCAGCCTGGCCCTGGCCCATGGCCACACCGCATTTCTCTCCAAGCCTGATTCTTCCAGGAAAGGAGGGAGAGGTGGTTAAGCTCATCTTTACGGACTTCCTAATAAACTGTTATAACTCTTTATTCTAAATCCTTATAGTGTCAGCTATGGCCTTAGCCCAGCACTGGTAAAATCAACTTTAAAATTTTTATGATGATTCAAAACGTCTGAGTTTGATCTTCATTGTAAACGATTAACACATTAAAAGACTCCAATGTGGTGTGAAAAGTTGAAAGTAACATTTCGGCTCTGCTCACAGGGCAGCATCTTTCCGGACCTGCCTAGATGGTGTCAACAGGTCTTTCTTTGGCCTCTGGTAATCTTTTGCATTCCCCTTAGTCATGGTGTTTCTGTCTCGTGCTGCTTGTGTTTGGAGCTGGTCTGTACCTGCATATGTTTATTCAACAAAACAGTTTTTTTTTTTTTTTTGAGACGGAGTTTCACTCTTGTTACCCAGGCTGGAGTGCAATGGCGCAATCTCGGCTCACTGCAACCTCCGCCTCCTGGGTTCAGGCAATTCTCCTGCCTCAGCCTCCTGAGTAGCTGGGATTACAGGCACGCGCCACCATGCCCAGCTAATTTTTTGTATTTTTAGTAGAGACGGGGTTTCACCATGTTGACCAGGATGGTCTCGATCTCTTGACCTCGTTGTCCACCCGCTTCAGCCTCCCAAAGTGCTGGGATTACAGGCGTGAGCCACCCCGCCCGGCCCAAACAGTTGTTCATACTTTCAGGCGAGCTGGGTGTAGAGTGATGCCCTGAGAACAGAGAGTGGAGGTCCTGGCTCTTCCTTCCAGCTGGGAGCTGCCTGTCACTCTGGCTTGCTGTCGCCCTGCAGAGCAAATCCATAGGGTGGGTGGTGGGGCTGCAGAGCTCACCAGGACCCGGGGCTCCTGTAGGCCTGGCTCTGCCACGTGTGACCGAAGGAGCCCAGGCACCTCCGCTCTTCAAGCCTCGGTCTTTTCACCTGTGAACTGTGGTTAATGGTAATATATCACCGGGCTGTTTCAAGGGTTAGGCACTAAAGGGTACCGAATACTTAGCATCGTGCCTGGCGCAATGAGAGTTCAGCCACTGACTGCTCTGTGACTTTTGCTGACTGTGGTTGGTGGCCTCCGCTTTGAATATCCCATGTTAAAGCAGCTCGTGGAGATGTGTACTTTGCACTACTCTACGAATCATCCATAAAATAAGGGTACGTGGGAAAGTCTCCAGACTTGTTACGCTCAGAAACAAAGGTTAAAGACCATTTCTGTTGCAGTGTCCCAGGTCAGGAGACGTTGAGGAGGATGGGGTCCTGTCTCTGCCCTCTGCGTGCTTGCTGGCTGGAGGAGGGGAACTTAGAGGAGATGCATGCAGCCAGGAGTGGAGTCTCACTGGAAAGCTGTGCCTTGTGTCTTCACAAGAACGAAAACTGCTTGATGGGGAGAAAGGTGGGCCCAGGTGGAGGTGAGCCTGTGGGGAGGCAGGAGACAGGAGATAGGGTCTGCTGGGGCCTGGAGCCAGGCCGAGGGGCCAGTGTGGGCGCTGTGCCTGATGTCGCGGTGCGTTCCGGAGGAGCAGATTTGCAAAGAGGTACATTTAAGTGCATCCTTTTTTTCAGTGCTAATGGATTTCCTGATAAGTAGGACATGTGAAAAATACTGAGGCAAAAAATTCCCTAGCAACATAAAAATTGTTTCTGATTTTCTAGATCACCTGTGGTCTGCTCACCTGTGATGGTGTTACATAATCACGTGACATTTTATAGCCTGCTTTTAAAGTGTACTACTCTGGTAACATTTTTGGTGTTAATAATTGCTGTTAATCATCATAACTTTTAAAGCTATGTCGCTTTTCATAATATACTTTTTCTGTACATTTATTCTTTGGGGCATATTTCACAAAATCAAATTATTGTTTTAGTTTCAACATTTATGTAGTTCTTATTTACATATGACAACCTGCTAGAAGAATTGGACAAATGATAATGTGGACCAGTTCTAACACCCCCGCCCTGTACTGGCTGCCACCACTTTGAAAAAGTTGGCTAATATAATAAATATTAACTGATATCGTGAAATTCTCATTTAAAAATTTTAAGCCATTAGTTATAATAAAGAATGAATTTTCTTTCTGTATTTGTGACTGGTTTTTACTCAAATGGATTTCTGACTGTAAGGTATGACTGTAGCTTACCATGCATCCAAGTGCACACATTTAGAATGTACAACTGGGGGCATCTTTATACATGCATGCACCAATTCCCCACACCCACTTACTCCCACACACCCACACAGCCATGCACCTACACCCTTGCACACACCTGCACCTGCCCCACACCCACACTTGCACACACATGCATTCACACCCATGTCCACCTCCCATACCCATGTGCCCACAGACCCCCACACACTCCCTTACACACACACACCTGCACCTGCCCACATCCACCCCCACACACGTGCACCTCCCCCCCCACACACGTGCACCTCCCCCATAGCCACACTCACGCACATATAGACATGGGCCACGTACCCATGCTCCCATACACCCACGCACATGCATAGGCCACACCAATGCTCCCACACACAGGTGCACCCCTGCATGCACACCCACCCACAGCCACTTGCACCTGTGCCACAGCCGTGGAGAGCCCCCTAGCGGTCCCCTCCGATTCTTGGAGTCTGGGCCAGCTGCAGGCCTGCGGTGATGGTCTCTGTTGTTACCCCATTGGTTCTGCCTCAGGTCATCACACAAGGTGCTCCTCCTTGTGTCTGATTGTTCTCACTCAGCGCTGTCTGTGCGTGTGTTGTCACTTGTCATTACCAGGAGAATTGCATTTGTGAATATACCACAACTGATTTACCCATTCGGTTGTGTTTTATTATTTTATTTTATTTTTTTGAGACAGAGTCCCAGTCTGTTTCCCAACCTGGAATGCAGTGGTGTGACCTTGGCTCACTGCAACCCCCACCTCCTGAGTTCAAGTGATTCTCCTGCCTCAGCCTTCTGAGTAGCTGGGACTAATTTTTATATTTTTAGTAGAGACAGGGTTTCGCCACATTGGCCAGGCTGGTGTCAAACTCCTGACCTCAAGTGATCTGCCCACCTTGGCCTCCCAAAGTGCTGGGATTACAGGTGTGAACCACGGCGCCCGGCCTGCCCATTGCTGATGAACATCTGAGATGTTTGCTGCTTTCGGCTATTATAAATATATCTGCTGTGAAAATTCTTGCCCTTGCCTTTTCTTGGGGGTTTCTAGGGCCCATCCCCAATTGTAGTGATGTGGGGTCATAGGACATATGTATTTCTACCAAATATTTTTCTCGATATCACTTAGTAATTACTTAATAATTAATTAATAATACAAAATGTGTACCAGGTCCACAGAGGGAAAATCTGTTTATAGGTAAACTTTCCTTGGGCATGAAAAGGAAAAAGCATGCAATAAACGTTCATGTATAGAAACAAATGCTATGTTCGTTTCCCTGGTTCTTAGATGTGTGGTTTGTAATTGGAAGCTGTTCACTGGGAATGGTTTTGAACCTGCTGTGAAAACCTCCACGGGCCCTGATTGGAAAGCGCAGGCGGGTGTGCCCACTGGGCCCCTGCTCTGCATCGGGCAGGCCAGCCACATCTGGCTTTTCCTTGGCCCCAGGCCCGGGTGCTGGCGGCACTGCCGCACTCCTGGGAGACCGCGGTTCAGCTCCCAGGCTCTGTGCAGTGGCTGAGTATGAACTCCCCTCTGAGCAAGTCCAGAATGACTCCTCAGGGGGACCTTGTGTTAGTTTGTTCTCACACTGCTGTTAAGAAATAACTGAGACTGGGTAATATATAAAGAGCAGAGGTTTGATTGGCTCACAGTTCTGCAGCTGTACAGGAAACAGCAACATCTGCTTCTGGGGAGGCCTCAGGAAGCTTCCGATCATGGCCGAAGCTGAAGAGGGAGCAGGCACATCGTGTGGCGGAAGCAGGAGCAAGCGGGGAGAAGGGTGCCGCTCACTTTTGAATGACCTGGTCTCAGGAGAGCTGACTGTCATGAGGACATTACCAAGTGGGGATGGTGCTAACCCATTGGTGAAGGCCCATCTCCCATCACCCACAGTAAAGGTGTCTCATAGGATCTGTTTCTCTACCTCGTAAGCCAGAACCTCCCACCACGCCCCGCGTCCGACCCTGGGATTACAGTTTGACGTGAGATTTGGACGGGACACAAACCGTATCAGATCCTTGGAAGAGCAGTTGAAGTAATGAAAGGGCCATCTGAGGCATGGATGATGCGTAGGTGCTGCTGGGTATCCTGGGGACAGTTTAAAAACAGCATTTAATGTTTGTTTTTATTGCAAAAGTATTGCAGAGTGGGCCAGGCACAGTCATTCCCAGACCTAATTAGGCAAAAAATGTTAGAAATACAAATAAGGCACAAAGAAGTAAAGGAAAACCACTGCTAATCCCTGCATTTTGGCACTGCTCACGTACCTGCCAGTTCTCTTTTTTGGACAGGCATACTTTTTTAAAACAAACAAACAAAAGAAGGGTGTAGCATTCACACGGTTTCTTTCATTGCTTTCTGCCTTATTTTTTTCATACATTCTCTTCTCCTGAAATGTGTGTTACAGACGTTGTTCCATGCCACTAAGTATTCTCCAGTACACTGAGCGGCCTCGTGATAACATGTTACTGTCAGGTACGCTGAGCGGCCAGGTGATAACACGTTACTGTCAAGTACGCTGAGCGGCCTCGTGATAACATGTTACTGTCAGGTACGCTGAGCGGCCAGGTGATAACACGTTACCGTCAAGTATGCTGAGCGGCCTCGTGATAACATGTTACTGTCAGGTACGCTGAGTGGCCAGGTGATAACACGTTACGGTCAAGTACACTGAGCGGCCTCATGATAACATGTTACTGTCAGGTATGCTGAGCGGCCTCGTGATAACATGTTACCGTCAGGTATGCTGAGCGGCCTCGTGATGACACGTTACCGTGAAGTGCGCTGAGCGGCCTGGCGATGACACGTTACCGTCAAGTGCGCTGAGCGGCCTGGTGATGACACGTTACCGTCAAGTACGCTGAGCGGCCTGGTGATAACACGTTACCGTCAAGTGCGCTGAGCGGCCTGGTGATGACACGTTACCGTGAAGTACGCTGAGCGGCCTGGCGATGACACGTTACCGTCAAGTGCGCTGAGCGGCCTGGTGATGACACGTTACCGTCAAGTGCGCTGAGCGGCCTGGTGATGACACGTTACCGTGAAGTGCGCTGAGCAGCCTGGCGATGACACGTTACCGTGAAGTGCGCTGAGCGGCCTGGCGATGACACGTTACCGTGAAGTGCGCTGAGCGGCCTGGCGATGACACGTTACCGTGAAGTACGCTGAGCGGCCTGGCGATGACACGTTACCGTGAAGTACGCTGAGCGGCCTGGCGATGACACGTTACCGTCAAGTACGCTGAGCGGCCTGGCGATGACACGTTACCGTCAAGTACGCTGAGCGGCCTGGCGATGACACGTTACCGTGAAGTACGCTGAGCGGCCTGGCGATGACACGTTACCGTGAAGTACGCTGAGCGGCCTGGCGATGACACGTTACCGTGAAGTACGCTGAGCGGCCTGGCGATGACACGTTACCGTGAAATGCGCTGAGCGGCCTGGCGATGACACGTTACCGTGAAGTGCGCTGAGCGGCCTGGCGCTGACACGTTACCGTCAAGTACGCTGAGCGGCCTCGTGATAACATGTTACTGTCAGGTACGCTGAGCGGCCAGGTGATAACACGTTACCGTGAAGTACGCTGAGCGGCCTCGTGATGACACGTTACCATGAAGTGGGCTGAGCGGCCTCGTGATAACATGTTACTGTCAGGTATGCTGAGCGGCCTGGTGATAACACGTTACCGTCAAGTACGCTGAGCGGCCTCGTGATAACATGTTACTGTCAGGTATGCTGAGCGGCCTGGTGATAACCGTGAAGTGCGCTGAGCGGCCTCGTGATGACACGTTACCGTGAAGTGCGCTGAGCGGCCTGGCGATGACACGTTACCGTGAAGTGCGCTGAGCGGCCTGGCGATGACACGTTACCGTGAAGTACGCTGAGCGGCCTCGTGATGACACGTTACCGTGAAGTGCGCTGAGCGGCCTGGCGATGACACGTTACCGTGAAGTGCGCTGAGCGGCCTGGCGATGACACGTTACCGTGAAGTACGCTGAGCGGCCTCGTGATGACACGTTACCGTCAAGTACACTGAGTGGCCTGGCGATGACACGTTACCGTGAAGTACGCTGAGCGGCCTCGTGATGACACGTTACCGTGAAGTACTTGCAGTTTATTTGAATCGTTTCTTATGACCAAACATTTGGGTGACTTCTAATTGTTTATCACAATAGTTGTTGCAATAGTAAACGCACTTGGATATAAACCTTTTGTGCAGATCCATGAGTATTTTCTTAGTACACATTTAAAGGGATTTATGCTTTCTCATTGACTCAGGTATTGGTAAGAAATTAAATGTGAAATCATTTTAATTCCTCTCGAAATTATCCTGGAAAGCAGGGAGACAGTATATTTAACTTTTTTATGCAGTGGCTAAAATGTTATACTAATTAATATCATAAGATGATAGGTACCAGTGGCTGTGGGACTTGGTTTTCAAAAGAAGATGGAAGTATGTGAGCATACACCCCCTTCGCACCCTCGCCCGCCCTACTCATGTCTGATGCATGGGTTGAGTTCTGCCCATACAGATAGAGTGGGCCAGGCAGGGTCAGCCCCAGACCTAATTAGGCAGCCTTGCCCTGCCCTCCCCAGCAGCCGCACCCTGCTGCCCCTGCCCTCCCCGGAAGCCTTGTAGCAGGCTGGGAGGACCTTGCCGACATGGACAGCCCTGGGCAGCTCTGGCCTTGGCACCAGCACAGGCTCAGTCTTAGAGCCACTTGGGGACACAGCGTTTGGAGCCTCATTTCTTTAAGACTGGATATGAGCAGAGGGCAGTCTTCCGCAGCTTGCAATAAAAAATGCTCCGCAGGGATTTTCCTATCTTACCTTTGGAGAGGAGTCCAGTAAGAATTAAATGACAGGAGTCCATGCTGTTGGCATAATAAGTTAATTGAAGCTGTGTCTGTCATGAAATGGGCATGTGATTCTTCTTGGTGATCGTGATGTGAATGTAGGCACTGCGGAGCGTGTCTGAGATACTGATGTGCTCTTTCCTTGTGTTTGTAGATCCACATCATAGACTTTGACGATGAAAATAACATGATAAATAAAAAAGTCCTCCTCCATCAAGCGGGTGAAATCTGGCACATCAGTGCGAGTCCTGCAGACAGAGGCGTGCTGGCGACCTGCTACAATAGAAGTAAGTGCGGCTTTTCTAAGGTAATTTGGTAACCGGAGGTAATTTGTGAGACTGGTTTTGTATTGCTAATGGGTTGACCCATGACTTAAAAGATTTAACCATTAATGAGGGTGTTGCATACACCGATAAGCTGTGCTGTTGTGAGATGTTTGCAGAAATTACTGGGATCTTAAGATTCTAAGAATTGAGGCTGGAATCAGCCGTTCCAGGACCTTTGACCCCTCGGTCAGGGGAGGACGGTGCCGGAGGTTCTTACGAGGCAGACACCGGTGTCCTGATGCGGAAACTGTGCTGTGGGGAGCAGGAGGGTTCGCTTCTTTCCCGTAGTGTCTTGGTGACCGTCTTCCAGTCCTCTGGTGAGAGCAGTTCCGTGCACACACACTTGTGGGCTGGGGCTGTGTCCAATAGGCCTCTTCCTGCCGCCGTTGGGCTGTGCAGGCTCGCAGGGCTCTGGGGCCGTGCGCCTGTGTCAGTGCAGACATCTCAGTCGCTGAACTGAGCCTCCCTTTCCCCATTTCTCCTCATTCTGTCATCATCAGCAACTACTTTCTAAATTCTGTCTCTGTGGAGAGATATCTCATAGGATCTTTCTCTGCTGTGTAAGCCAGAACAAAGTCTTTTTGGTTTTCGATATGCAGTTTCTAGAGTGTCGCCATCATTCGTCCCACAGGCTGAATGACTTTTTAGATACTTTTAATGCGTTCTATCTGATCTTCCCTCTCCTACCCTGGCTTCAAAATATCACTATGTAGGGATCGCATGGCTGGTGTATCAGCCAGGTCACCAGGATGCCGTGGTCTAAAATTCTGTGATTAGGCTCTGCTTTCATCAAATTCTGTGTATGTTTCCTTCCACGTTATTTATTTAGAGGTGGAGTTTTACTCATCATCCAGGCTGGTGTGCAGTGGTACCATCTTGGTTCACTGCAACCTCTGCCTCCTGGGTTCAAGCCATTCTCCTGCCTCAGTCTCCTGAGTAGCTGAGATTACAAGTGTCTGCACAGTGCCTGGCTAATTTTTGTATTTTTAGTATAGACGGGGTTTCTCCATTTTGGCCAGGCTGGTCTTGAACTCCTGACCTCAGGTGATCGGCCCGCCTGAGCCTCCCAAAATGCTGGGCTTACAGATGTGAGCCACTGCGCCCAGCCCTCCTTCTGCTTTAATTTCATAGCCGCCCTGTGTCTGCCCTCTGGGGGCCCTGCCTTCCACCTGGAGGGCAGTGTGGTGTGTGGCTGGGTGCGGCTGTGCACCTCCCTCCTGCCAGCGGGAGGTTGGGGGTCCGACAGTCTCTTTTATTTTGTCTGCTCTCTGTGCTGATTGGCCCAGCTGACAGTGTCTCAGCGGAAACACATTTCTCAAGAATCGGTGGGTCTTCAGTAGATTTCCTGGGGCTTCACTTCCTCAGACAAGAGCCTAACTGCAGACCTTTTAGAGGCGATCTCTTCTCTGCCTCAGTCTCCTGCTCAGATGGCCAAGGGACTGTCTCTTCACCCTTGACCTGTTACCTTCAGCCTTCACCCTCTCATCTGGGTGAGGCGCTCCCTCGGCTTCTTCAAAGGCTTTTCCTAGGACTGTGCTGTGACCTCCTGACCTTCCCTAGGCTCTAACCACATGTGGTGTGGCCCATCCTCAGCCTTTTCTCAGGGGCACACGCTCCTGACAGTCGGGGTATTAGTCCATTCTCGCACTGCTATGAAGAACTACCTGGGACTGGGTAATTTATGAAGAGGTTTAATTGACTCACACAGTTCTGTAGGCTTAACAGGAAGCTTGACTGGGAGGCCTTAGGAAACTTACAATCACGGTGTGAGGTGAAGAGGAAGCAGGGACCTTCTTCAAAGCCAGCAGGAGAGAGAGGGCAGAGTGGGAACAGCCACATACCTTAAACAACCAGATCTCCTGAGAACTCACTCGCTGTCACGAGAACAGCACGGGGGAAATCCACCCCACGATCCGTCATCTCCCACAAGGTTCCTCCCCTGACATGTGGGGATCACAGTTCGAGATGAGATTTGGGTGGGGACACAGGCCCAAACCATATCAGTTAGGCTTTTCATTTCAGCACCTTTGCTGCAGGAGAGGCTGGGCTTGGAGGTACTCTGCCGTCAGACAGCTCTTCGCCCGTTTGCCCTCTTCTCCGGGAAACCCCTTGAGTGCAGGACCAGCCGCAGCATGACAGGAGGCGCCTCCATGGCGCGGCAGGGCACCACCTTTCTGCTCCTGTAGCAGGCACCCGCCTTCCTCCTGGATGTTCCAAGCAAGCTCTGCTCTTTCTGTGGCTCCTCAGAAATCTTCCAGCCTCTACCCACTGCTGGAATCCAGAGCTCCTCCCACGTTTCAGGCATTTGTTACCATGGCCCCTGCTTCCATAGTCATTTTACACTGCATAGGAGAGTCCCACACACAGTGGCTTCCAACAGCACACACCTCTTCAGCGGCAGGCACTGGCCTGGGGTCTCCAGGCCGCTGGGTCAGGGCTCTCACCTGATGTGCCTCCTGGGGTTGTAGGGTGCAGGCTTGCTTCCTGGCTGACTGCAGGGACCGCCTTCAGCTGCTCCCCACTGTCACTGGGCTTTGCGTTAGGCTACAGAAAATGAACACAATTGCCAAGAACTCTTGGTCTTCTTCTGCTGTAAGTTGATTGCGTCCTTCAGGTTACCCTGGCTCTCGTGATTTCCAGTCGTGGCTTTCAGAGACCGACTCTTTCTGCCAGTCTTTGAAGGCAGCGTAGCTCTTCCGTTAAATACTTCCTTAATCTGTCAGCCTCTCGAGGAAGAAAAACAAAATTGTTCCACCACATTTGTGTCGAAATTCCAAGAATTCTGTTTTATTCCTGCCATAAGCAGAACTGAGATTTCCGTCCCTCATGGAAGGCTGTTTTCCAGTGTGAAATGCTGCGAGCACCTGCTCTCACCAGGAAGGGGCAGCACAGCTGCTTGGCGTGCGCTCAGCCCGGCTCTTTGCCCTTTGAAGCACGTGGTGCTGCACCTCCTCTGAATCAGGTCCTCTGCAGCAACGGTCATGCCCCTGGGACAAGGTACCAGCCCCTCCTGCTTCAGGTGCCTCCAGAAAAGCCTGGGGTCACAGACCTAAGCTTGCTGTGTGTAACACAGTGCAGGGAAAACGTTTTAGAGACTTCATGTGTTTTGCAAACACACTTGTGCTCTCTTCTTTTTACATGTAGCTTGCCTGTAAGTCACTAGGCTTTCCCATTGCAATGAAGCAAATATGAACTACATCCAAAAGCACCACAAACTTAGATTAGACGGCATTGCTTAAATTGTCACTTCATTATAACCAGTCTCTGCAGAGATCAGAGTTGCACTTTATCCTGTCTGCCAATTGCGTTTTCTCCTGTTGCGCTTTTACCCTGCTCGCAGGGGTGGGTGGGAGCTGCCTGCGGCGCATGCTCCCATTGTGCTGTCGACTACGGTGTGCCTTCAGAGAAGCTCCTGCTGTCGGCTGTCCTTGGAGCTCCCACATGCTTTCTTTGTCCTTGCTCTGTTGTAGCCCCTTCCTTCTTTTTGTTTCCATGAGTGTGTATGATATTTTGGTGAACCGTAGCATCTTTTAATGAAGAGACTCAGGGCTTCTGAGACACGCCTTTCAGCACACACCCAGCGTGGGGCAGGGGCAGACAGTGTGGGAAGCAGAAACATAGGTGGAGAGGGCGGGCAGGTCCCACAGCCAACTGGTGTGAGTTGTTAGGAGCGTGCTCCTTCCAGCAGGCATTCACCCTCTTCTTTCCTTCTTCGCAGGTGTCCTAAAATCCTTTTCCAGGCATCTTTGTCTTTTTGAGATAGTGTCTCACTCTTGGCTCTTGTCACCAGGCTGGAGTACAGTGGTGCAATCTTGGCTCACTGCATCCTCCGCCTCCTAGGCTCCAGCAATCCACCGACCTCAGCCTCTTGAGTAGCTCGGAACACAGGTATGCACTACCATGTCTGGCTGATTTTTAAAAAAAATTTCTAGTAGAAATGAGGTCTCACTGTGTTGCCCAGGCTGGTCTTGAACTCCTGAGCTCCAGTGATCTGTCCCCTTCAGCCTACGAAAGTACTGGGATTACAGGTGTGAGCTGCCACACCTGGCCTTATGTGGATCTTATGGGCAGAAAGGAGAAAGGAGCCATGGAAAAAGGGCCTCTGGGGAGAGTGTCTGGAAGCATAATGCGTTTGGAGCACCCTGCTCTTCTTTAGGAATCTTGCTACTTGTTCTTCATGGAAAGCAGCCGTGTTTCCATTGTGTCTGTTTTTGCAGCACATGATATCTGCCCGTTAGTGTAGTCTGCGGCATGGCAGCACCCTTGTGCACAGAGCCCGCGCGCTGGGATGTTAGTGTAGTCTGCGGCATGGCGGCACCCTTGTGCACAGAGCCCGCGCGCTGGGATGTTAGTGTAGTCTGCGGCATGGCGGCACCCTTGTGCACAGAGCCCGCGCGCTGGGATGTTAGTGTAGTCTGCGGCATGGCGGCACCCTTGTGCACAGAGCCCGCGCGCTGGGATGTTAGTGTAGTCTGCGGCATGGCAGCACCCTTGTGCACAGAGCCCGCGCGCTGGGATGTTAGTTTAGTCTGCGGCATGGCGGCACCCTTGTGCACAGAGCCCGCGCGCTGGGATGTTAGTGTAGTCTGCGGCATGGCAGCACCCTTGTGCACAGAGCCCGCGCGCTGGGATGTTAGTTTAGTCTGCGGCATGGCAGCACCCTTGTGCACAGAGCCCGCGCGCTGGGATGTTAGTGTAGTCTGCGGCATGGCAGCACCCTTGTGCACAGAGCCCGCGCGCTGGGATGTTAGTTTAGTCTGCGGCATGGCGGCACCCTTGTGCACAGAGCCCGCGCGCTGGGATGTTAGTGTAGTCTGCGGCATGGCGGCACCCTTGTGCACAGAGCCCGCGCGCTGGGATGTTACTGTAGTCTGCGGCATGACGGCACCCTTGTGCAGAAAGCCCGCGCGCTGGGATGTTAGTGTAGTCTGCAGCATGGCAGCACCCTTGTGCACAGAGCCCGCGCGCTGGGATGTCAGTGTAGTCTGCGGCATGGCGGCACCCTTGTTCAGAAAGCCCGCGCGCTGGGATGTTAGTGTAGTCTGCGGCATGACGGCACCCTTGTGCAGAAAGCCCGCGCGCTGGGATGTTAGTGTAGTCTGCAGCATGGCAGCACCCTTGTGCACAGAGCCCGCGCGCTGGGATGTCAGTGTAGTCTGCGGCATGGCGGCACCCTTGTGCACAGAGCCCGCGCGCTGGGATGTTACTGTAGTCTGCGGCATGGCGGCACCCTTGTTCAGAAAGCCCGCGCGCTGGGATGTTAGTGTAGTCTGCGGCATGGCGGCACCCTTGTGCACAGAGCCCGCGCGCTGGGATGTTAGTTTAGTCTGTGGCATGGCGGCACCCTTGTGCACAGAGCCCGCGCGCTGGGATGTTAGTGTAGTCTGCGGCATGGCGGCACCCTTGTGCACAGAGCTCGTGCGCTCGGATGTTAGTGTAGTCTGTGGCATGGCGGCACCCTTGTGCACAGAGCCCGCGCGCTGGGATGTTAGTGTAGTCTGTCGGATGTTAGTGTAGTCTGCGGCATGGCGGCACCCTTGTGCACAGAGCCCGCGCGCTGGGATGTTAGTGTAGTCTGCGGCATGGCGGCACCCTTGTGCACAGAGCCCGTGCGCTCGGATGTTAGTGTAGTCTGCGGCATGGCGGCACCCTTGTGCACAGAGCCCGCGCGCTGGGATGTTAGTTTAGTCTGTGGCATGGCGGCACCCTTGTGCACAGAGCCCGCGCGCTGGGATGTCAGTGTAGTCTGCGGCATGGCGGCACCCTTGTGCACAGAGCCCGCGCGCTGGGATGTTAGTTTAGTCTGTGGCATGGCGGCACCCTTGTGCACAGAGCCCGCGCGCTGGGTTGTTAGTGTAGTCTGCGGCATGGCGGCACCCTTGTGCACAGAGCCCGCGGGCTGGGATGTTAGTGTAGTCTGCGGCATGGCGGCACCCTTGTGTAGAAAGCCCGCGCTGGGATGT
Source organism: Callithrix jacchus (assembly GCF_049354715.1). NCBI lineage: Eukaryota > Metazoa > Chordata > Mammalia > Primates > Cebidae > Callithrix > Callithrix jacchus. Next base: position 111,679,426 of record NC_133515.1, read on the forward strand.
TAGTGTGGTCTGCGGCAGGGCTGCTTTATGAACATCACAAATTCACACAAACGGACAAACTCGCGGCTTGTTTTCTTCAGTGCAAGCGAGAAACCCTTTCTCTGTTCTCTTATTCTTGAGAAGAGTGGTCAGGAACAACGTGTTGCGTTCCCCATGCGCAGCTGAAGGGTCTGGCGCTCACAGGCAAAGGCTCATTGCAGAGTGACATTCTCGTCACACTATCTAGAAAATGCTAGAAAATTTAGAAGAGGTTAAAGTATCCTAAAAATTCACACTTTTTCAGATGAAACCATGTATCTCTCTTCTAGCTTAACTCTATTCATGCAAGGAACAAGTGACAGATTGCCATCGATTACTGCTAGGGATTTATAACTGCTGTTGATCTGTCTCACTCATTACCTGTGAGGATTGTGAAAAATCCATTCTTGAAATTTGTGGAAGGGGGAGTTGTTGTAACATAAACTTATGGAATGTTTTCTACATAGAGGATGAAGTTTAAGAAAAGAACTTTTACTCTCCTTTCTGATAATTTTATAAGGAAAATGCATCCCCATGAGAGCAAATGAGGGATGGTGCCCAGGTTAGAAGCTGTCTCGATGGGACAGCACACACCTGCAACGAGAGATCTCCACAGTAACCAGCCTGTGGGGCAGATCAAGGGTCCGACATAGAGGTGGTGACAGTGGCGGGTGGCCGGCTGGCCTCCTAGGAGGACACAGGCCTCCACACACAGCACATAAGAACACAACATGCAGCTCTCAATTGGACCTGGAGCCACGAGAGGCTGTGATGTTGCCACCTGGAAGAAGCCTGGTCACGCGGGGAATTAGCATGAGTGACACATTCCTCTCGTGATTTCTCCCTTTGGAGCTGCCGGGAACTTTAGTCACCTCCCTCCCTATGTCCGTGCCCTTCGGAACGTGCTGCCAGCAGGCCTTGACCTTTCTGTGCATCTCACTTCCTGTATTTACAAGTCGTTTCACCTAAGGTTTTCTTAAGGTTCATTGGGAAAAAAACGTGTTTCAGATACACATTAGAAAAACCCAACTTTGCTGCTTTAATTTCTAATGTTTGTTTCTGAATCAGGGTATGTTATGTGCGTCTGCCTCTGCTCACATCGTCTCATGAGTGTACACGTGCCTGCCTCTGCTCACACCGTCTCATGAGTGTACATGTGCCTGCCTCTGCTCACACAGTTTCATGAGTGTGCATGTGCCTCTGCTCACACCATCTGATTGTGTGCCTGTCATTGCTCACACTGTCTCCAGTGTACATGTGCCTGCCTCTGCTCTCACCATCTCATGAGTGTGTGTGCCTGCCTCTGCTCACTGTTTCCTGTGTGTGTACCTACCTCTGCTCACACTGTATCATGAGTGTGTGCATACCTACCTTGCTCACACTAACTCATAGTGTACATGCACCTGCCTCTTCTCATGAGTGTGTGCCACTGCCTCTGCTCACACTGTCTCCTATGTGCGTACCTGTCTCTGCTCACACCGTCTCATGAGTGTGTGTGTACCTATATCTGCTCACACTGTCTCCTGGGTGGGTACATCTGCCTCTTCTCACACTGTTTCATGAGTGTGTGCCTGCCTCTGCTCACACCGTCCTTTATGACACTGTGTGGTGGCCTCACAATCAGCAGAGGGCACCAGTGGTCTGGGTCTGTGTCCCCTTCACTCTGGACCTTCCATTGTCTCCCCTTCTGTGTCTCTGTGACCATGTCCTAACTTGATCCCTTGTACTGGTGCAAGCCATTTTTAAAACTTTCATCCTCTTCTCTTGCTGCTCTCTATGTCTTTTAACAGCCTTTTACAACTTGCTTGAAAAACATGTTTGCAGAGTGAAACTAACTCCTGCATTTAGCTGAGGTTATATGCATTGAGTGGAGCACTTTGTGGTTTCTATAGAAAAGCGAGAATGGAATTTATTTCTGCACTCTTAAACTTTAGGAATTCACCGAGGGGAACCTTATCAATATCTGAGGACCTCTGATCCAGGGGATCCCAGGCTGGGGCCCCAAGATCATTAGAGAGTGGTCATGGAACCATCATCTGGGGAGTCCAGGCTGGTGCGATTGTTAGCACGTGGTGGGTGGAGTCTGATCCAGGGGAGCCCAGGCTGCTGCCCTGAAATCATTAGAGCTTGGTGGGTAAACTCTGATCCAGGGGAGCCCAAGCTGGCACCCCAAGATCATCAGAGCATGGTGGGTGGACTCTGATCCAGGGGAACTCAGGCTGGCACCCCGAGATCATCAGAGCATGGTGGGTGGACTCTGATCCAGGGGAATTCAGGCTGGCACCGAGATCATCAGAGCATGGTGGGTGGACTCTGATCCAGGGGAACTCAGGCTGGCACCCCGAGATCATCAGAGCATGGTGGGTGGACTCTGATCCAGGGGAACTCAGGCTGGCACCCTAAGATCATCAGAGCATGGTGGGTGGATTCTGATCCAGGGGAACTCAGGTTGGCACCCTGAGATCATTAGAGCGTGGTGGGGGGAGTCTGATCCAAGGAAACCCAGGCTGGTGCCCCGAGATCATCAGCATGGTGGGTTGACCTTTGATCCAGGAGAGCTCAGGCTGGCACCCCGAGGTCATTAGAAGAGCATGATAGGTAGAATCTGATGCAGGGGAGCCCAGGCCGGCACCCCAAGATCATTAGAGCATGATGAATGGACCTGTGATCTACGGAAACCTAGGCTGAGGCCCCGAGATCACTAGAGCATGGTGGATGGACTCTGATGTAAGGGAGCCCAGGCTGGAACCCGAGATAATTAGAGCATGGTGGGTGAACCTGTGATCCAGGGTAACACACGCTGGTGCCCTGAGATCATTAGGGTGTGGTGGCATGGGCTCTGATTCACAGGAGCCCAAGCTGGCATCTCGAGTCTGATTTAGGGGAGCCCAGTCTGGTACCTCCAGATCATTAGAGCAGAGTGTGGTGGGTGGGCTCTGATCCAGAGGAACCCTGCTGGTGCCCGAGATCATTAGAGCATGGTGGGGGAGTGCAATCCAGGGAACCCAGGCTGACCTCCCTAGATTATGAGTGTGGTGGACCCCATGTGAGGAGCAGGCAGTAGGGATGGCACAACCAGGTGGAAATGGACCTTAGAGAGGGACATCTCTGTGAGGTAGACTCATGTGCTTCCCATCTGAGGTACTCTGCTGTGACAGATGTGAGCACAGATATTTAGATCTGGAGGTCTGAGTTCCAGGGACTGGTGCCAGCATACGAGCTTCCCATAGCTCCCAGGTGACATCCCTCTGCCTTCGTGCCTTTCTGTGGCTCTGGCCCACTCCCCACCCTCTCTCTTGTCTACACATTGGAGCTCTTTTTCACCCTTAAAAATGGAGGTCAAGGTACGTGGATGCTGGAGCCCAGGAGTTCAAGACGAGTCTGGGCAACATGACAAGACCCTGTCTCTACCAAAAAAAAAAAAAAAGTAAAAACAAGAAAAATTAAAAAATTAGCTGGGTGTGATGGCATGTGTCTGTGGTCCATCCACGCGGGAGGCTGAGAGGGGAGGAGCACTTGAATCCAGGAGTCTGAGGCTGCAGTGAGCCATGATTGTGCCACTGCTCTCCAGCCTGGGTGACAGAGTTAGACCCTATCTCAAAAAGAAGAAAAAAAAAAATACAGGATAGCTCATCTATGGAGTTTAAACAACAAAACAAGTTGAGTATACAGAGATGGAGAATAAAACCATGGTTAGTGGGAATTGCAGGTGTGAGGATAGGAAGTAGCAGCTGTGTAGGACGGAGAAGGCCCAGCCCTCATCTGCAGCAAGGCTATTGTTGATTATCTTGTATCAATTTGGGATTTTTGCTAAATGACTGGATTGTAGCTGCTTTTGCCACAAAAAAAGAAAACGAGTAGCTATGTGATAGGATAGATACCTGAATTCACTTCATGTAGTGACCTTTTTGCTCTATCTCATAGCATCATGTTGCAGATATTCGGTATAGACAATAAAATATTTTAAAAAATTAAAAAGGGCCAGCACAGTGACCCACACCTGTTATTCCAGCACTTTGGGAAGCCAAGGCAGGCAGATCACTTGAGGTCAGGAGCTCAAGATGAGCCTGGCCAACATGGTGAAACCCCATCTCTACTAGAAATACAAAAATTAGCCGGGTATGGTGGCGGGTACCTGTAGTCCCAGCTACTTGGGAGGCTGAGGCAGGAGAATCGCTTGACCCTGGGAGACAGAGGTTGCAGTGAGCTGAGATTGCACCACTGCACTCTAGCCTGGGCGACAGAATGAGACTCCATCTCAAAAAAATAAAAAACAAAGAAAGAAATATGGCATATCCACTCCCTCCTGAAAGCCCCTCTCTACCCTGGCCGCACAGGGTGCCAGCCCATCTCCCTGCCCCTGTGAGGCGGTTTCTGCCAGAGCATTTGCCTCCATGTTTCCTGTCTCGTTGCCTGCCGACTGGAAGCCTCCGGCAGGCCTGGACACAGCTGTTGTCCTGGCACCCTCTTCTTCTGAAACATGGCCGAGTGATAAGCCATATTACTACATCATAGCTACCCAGAACATAGTGACAGACTGAATCGGCTAATTTGACTATGTTGAAATCATCATCTCAGTGACATTTAGGAAGATACAGTGGGTTTTTCTTGGGAACAAGGGTGCTGAGGTGTCATAAATCAGCAGGAGGAACCTTTATCAGCATAAAGGTTCTTTATGCATGTTCACAAAGAACATGGCAGCTGAGCAGTTCACTTTCTCTGGGTCTGCATCACTGCAGCGTCCTGGAAGTGATCAGTGTGTGACCTGGAACGCGTCCCTTACCCTTTCTCTGTCTCGCTTCCTCTGTCACACCCCGGATGTGAAAACTTAGCACACCCATGGAGGCATTTGTGAATGAGTGAGACCCATTGTCAGACTGCACTGAAAAATTAGAAAGCAAAGCTAAATGTCAAAGGGTCCAGTTCTTTTCCAGGCCTTTCCTCCTCAGGTGGGCATGGTGGGAGCAGGGCAGTGGAGGCTGGGGAGGCAGCGGCCTCACGGGGGTCCCGGCAGCGGAGAGGGCACCAGGTTTGGTGGTTGGAAAACCTGGACTCTCTGCATTTTCCTCTGCTTCTTACTAGCTCTCTAATCCTGGACCAATCACGTAACCTCTGCAGCTTTCATCTGTCAATGGACACAATTAGCCAACACCACTGTTAAATAATGAGAAAACCTGGGGCTGTGGTGAACAGGTTCATCTCAGACTCGGACCTACCTACCCGCAAGGATGGGACCCAGGGGTCTGTGCAAACAGTCCTGAACAGTGGGCTCTGTGCCTCTGAAGTGTACCATATGCCCAGCCCAATGCACCTTCCCCCAGGAGAGGTGGATAGTGGCAGCAGTAGCCTCTCTGCACTGGGGGGCAGCTGCCGCAGGAGCCCCTGGCACAGGCCGCAGAGCCCATTGGAGGCATGGGGCCAGCCCAGGCCATCTGCCCTCACTGCTCACTGACTGAGCCTTCCCTCTATGATGGCAGCTTCTGTAGCCAGGCACAGCACCTCCAGGGGTTGGTGGCAGGGTGCCAGGGGTGCATGAAACCACAGGATAAGGGTGGTATGTCCTTTTGTAGCGTCACTTCTGTTTGATTTTAAGTAATGAAAACATGATTTATAGACTGAAATAGATGTAGATATGTTCCAAAGTAGACTGTGCGGTCACCTCATGAATGACACATGAGGCTCACTGAGGGCCCCTTCACAGAAGGTCCCCACACCGTTATGCAAACACCTCACGGTGTGCAGAGGACGCTGTCACAGCAGGATGCGCCGTCTCTTTCCTGCGGTCAGGAGCAGGAACTGTTCCTGGGGATTGGGAGTGGGGACGGAGGATTTGGTGCTGACATGGGCCCTCTCACTGGGCGGCTGGCAAGTGGAGGCGGCCCACCCCGGCTTCCCGTCACCACATCCCTGTCTCGGCTTTTCTTTGCCAAGTCCAAAGGGCCATAGGGACAGGATGCTGCTCCTCTCTGAAGACCCGCCTCCCTTTCACCTTGGTTTGTCCGTAGTGGGAGAATTCCCACCTTCTGGAGATGCATCTCCCACTGTGACCTGCAAGAATCACGTGTGCTCTGCACGAGAGGGCCCCACTCTGGGGACGCCTCTTGGGGCTACTGGGTGATACAGGGTGATATTTGGGGTGGTCCTGGCCCCTGGCCCTGGCAGGGAGCCCAGAGCTGGGCCTTCTCCTCAGCCCCCTTCTTCGGCCCCGTTTTAGCTGCATTTCCCTGGGAACCAGATAGCGGTAGTGCTCTAGTGGGTCCCTAGGCAGGGTTGCTTGTGGTGACAGGTAAAGAGACCCGATGAGGCAGTTGCATCTGGACCGAGGAGTCTGAGCCTAAGCCCCGGAGGCTGTTATTTGGCCTTGCTGAGGATGGCGGGCCTGCCGGGATGTGGGAAGCTGGAAGCGCTGCTTTTCAAGTTGTTACAGCTCCTGTGAGGCCTGAGGCCCTAAAGCCAAGGCGCTGCCGACCCCAGCCTGATGAGGGCCTGGCCCTCTGACGCCGGTGCTGGAGGCGCGGCAGTGGCCACTTGGGAAGTCTGAATGTGCAGGCTGCCGGCACCCACCTGCGTGACCAGGGCGCTTGAGGCTGAGCCCCGGGGGTATCCTGATGGCCTCCCTCCTGACGTGTCATTCCACTGACCAGAGTTCAGGACATCCTGAGAGAAGGCGCTCCCAGTCCAGGGACACACGGAGGGACTGGTTATCAGAGCGAGGAGAGGTCACAAAACGCTTCATAGACATTTGGGGCCCTGGGCAGGGCTGGCTCTCAGAAGGCACTCCCCTGAGCAGGTGGGTGGCCAAGGGCTGCCATGAGGCGCCTGCCCTGATTGGCACCAAGGGAGAATCCCTCCAGGGCAGACAGCTGCCCGAAGCTGCGGGGCCTGTGTGTAGCTGTGGCCTGGGAGTCCAGCCTGGAGGGCAGTGTCCTGAGGAGCAGAAGGGGGCACATGGATGGGCGCAGCCTACACGCTGGGCCACTGCCGGGGAGGAGCCGGGAAAGCTGGGTGGGTGCTGGGAACGCACAGGCATGTGTGCTGCTCCCAGTGGATGTCCCTGTGGGGGTCATGAATCATGTCCCCTGGGGCAGTGAGCTGTCATGGGCGGATCCTGCGATCCAGGGGCTGGAGACTACTACGCTGGCATTCACAGCACCACACGTCATCGGTGCAGTGCCCGGGGAGGAGGTGCTGCTGGCTCTGAGCCTCAGTCTTCTCATCTATAAGATGGGAGGAATTCCGTCTGCCTGGACTACCTTAGACTTGTCTGGGGTTCATGGGAAGGCTGTGTGCGGGGCATGCTTTTGTTACGTCATTTCTTATGCCGTCCTGTCGTTCTTCTTTTTGCTGGCACTTTGAAAACATATTATTGGACATGTTAAATAATATAATTCTCAAATATTTTATCTTAGAAATCAAAGCACATGTGAAAGTAGCGTTACGAGCATGTTTTTGTAGTTGCTGAAAATTTAGGAGATAAATCTATTCTGGTTTTCAGTGGTAAAAAGATTCCAGAAATGAGGTTAAATTTACTGGCTAAGTTACCCGCAAAAACTGAAGCAGACTCATTTACCAGTTCTTTATCTTTCAGGCTCTGATTCTGGACAGATTTAGGTTTAGAATCTGTTCCAGTACAGAAATAAGGCCAAACGCTTCTGTGAAAGAATCATTAAAAGTATAGAGAACACACCTGTCATTCATGTGATAACAGGAAAGGTCACCCAACTCATGGTCCAGGAAATTCCCAGTCTTACTGGCTTTTCCTGTTGGCAGAAGGCAGGTTGTCAGGATCTGACGCAACATAACCACTCTCCAGATTTTGCCCAGTTGCCCAGACTCCCCCAGCACTGATGGCTGCTCTTGCCAGCTCCTAGGAAGACAGTCTTGACACACACCCAGTATCCATGTAAGCTCGTTTCCCCTTCTACCTCCCAGTGATGTCGGCAGAACTAAATCCCTGAGAGCCCTGGACAGCAGGGCAGACATAACACCTCCCTGGGTTATAAGAGATGCCCTGAGCTCTTTGCATTTAGAGTGACAGTACATGGTTTCAGTCTTCCTCCGCAGTACTCCGGCTTGGACAGAATTATCAAGCAATTTCCTGAAAGTAGATGTGATTCTGGATCTCGACACCGCACATCCTCCACTTACCGTCTCTGAGGATGGAACAGCTCTACGATATGGAGGAACAAAACCAAACATTTGTTGTAACCGGTCACTGTTTTCACTCTGGCACCGTGAATTCCAACTTCTTATGTGTCTGGGCCTTGACTGAACACGTGCCATGCACTGTGCTGTCTCCTTATGCAGACTGGTTCATTTTGCCCTGTGACACTTGGAATCCTAGCTTTCCAGATGAGGAAACAGGGTTTGTAGAGGTTCTCTGGAGGCCGATTCAAACCTGGGCCCATCCAGACCCTGCTCTGGGTGTCTTCACTTCTTGTCCCCTTAGCTCCCAGACTGTCTCTCACATGGTAATTCTCCATAAGGGAGAACTTTAGAGCTACTCCTCAGGAGGACGCTGCTCATGTGGCTGGTTTCGTGGAGGCAGACGATAGGCGAACGTTGGCTGAGGGACCACGTCCATCATGGACCCGTGCCCCGAGGCTGCAAGGAGAAAATGCAGATGGAAGACCTTGTCGCATGCCGCGCTCAGAGGAAGCTTCAGGAACTCTTTATCCTCATCCATGAAGGAGACTAAAAATATAAACAGATGAAGGAAGTGCATGCACATCCTCATGGGGGCAGATTTGTCGTGGGAAGCTGGGGATATTGGCATCAGTTTCCCAAACCATTCAGGCAGATACCACACCCACATCGCCTTTGGTGCCCCTGCCAGCAGCCTCATTCCTGGCCGGGTAGACTAAGTGTCTAACCAGGGATGCCACATCTTGAGCCCGAAACTTAATTTCTAGTCTTCTGACATGCCTATATGGACTCATTGCAAATATGGAATCAAGTTTTATCATTTCTGTCATTCTGGGAGGTTAGCCTCTTCAGTGACTAGGGTTTTTTTTTTTTTTTTTTTTTTTTTTGAGATGGAGTTTCGCTCTTGTTACCCAGGCTGGAGTGCAATGGCTCGATCTCGGCTCACCACAACCTCCACCTCCTGGATTCAGGCAATTCTGCCTCAGCCTCCTGAGTAGCTGGGATTACAGGCACGCGCCACCGTGTCCAGCTAATTTTTGTATTTTTAGTAGAGACAGGGTTTCACCATGTTGACCAGGATGGTCTCGATCTGTTGACCTCATGATCCACCCGCCTCGGCCTCCCAAAGTGCTGGGGTTACAGGCTTGGGCCACTGCGCCCTGCCTAGGGTTTTTTTTAAAAAGAGAAGATCGTAGAAAGGAATTGTAACATGAGATTAGCCTATCTGCCAATTTCTGAAACTCCAGAAAGAGCCAGAGGTTATGGGGACTTGAAAGTTTGTGTGTTTTCATCACGTTTGTTGCTTTTAGTTCCTGTACTGGCTGTGGGGGGGGGCCTTGCATGTGCGCTGATGCATCCAGCCAGGTCACCCGCTCACTTCAGCGGCTGTGGGAGCGGCAGTGCTGGTGGGCTCAGGCCCTGCCCGAAGCTCCTTAGTGAGCACTGGCCTGGGGACTTCCCATTTTGCTGACGAAGGAACTGGGGCAATGTAAGTGACTCTCTCAAGGCCACATGGGCGGTGCGAGGGCAGATACGGGATTCTGGCTTTGGGCTCTCCCTCCAGGCTGTCTTCACTGTGTCACCTGCCCTCTCTATTCAGCCAAAGGCTTAGAAATCAAAGCACTTGACAGTGAATATTCATAGTATCAATGAAAATCCATTGTCAGAGGGACTGTCCGTGGAATTCATCCCAAGGGTGAACTTGGTGTTCACCAGGTTAGGGTGTCCACAGTCAGTGCTGGATGAGGAAGACCAAGGGATTGCGGCTTAGGAGACTCGAGTTTTCCAAAAATCACTGCTATGACACTTGAACTTTTTTTTTTTTTTTTTTTGAGATGGAGTTTTGTTCTTCTTGCTGAGGCTGGAGTGCAATGGTGTGATCTGAGCTCACCACAACCTCCGCCTCCTGGGTTCAGCCTCCTGCCTCAGCCTTCCACGTAGCTGAGATTACAGGCATGCACCACCACATCCAGATAATTTTGTATTTTGAGTAGACACAAGGGTTCTCCATGTTGGTCAGGGTGGTCTTGAACTCCCGACCTCAGATGATCCGCCCACCTCAGCCTCCCAGAGTGCTGGGATTACAGCCATGCCTGGATGATACTTGAACTTTCTAGGTTCCATTTCTGTCATCTGCAGAAAAGGAACTTAATCTTGGTTACTGCTAAGACCCTTTTCTCTTTCTTGCTTTAAACATTCATTGTCATTTGCCTTTTTGAAAAAATTATTTGACCTTCTGTTGTGATTGAGACAAAACAATAAGTCCTCAGGACAGAGAGATGAGAAGACCCAGTCCCAAACTCCAGGCCCCCACGTCTAACAGGGCAGCCTGGAGACAAAGCCAGTGCGGCCTGGCCAGTGAGTGCAGTTTAAACACTGTGTTAGGGTCTTACCATGGTGTGCAAATAGCCTGAAGTCTGTCAGTCCTAAATCCACGGCACCAGGGAGGCCTCGCAAGGGAGGACTGTTCTGACCCCACTGGGAAGAGTGGATAGCTCCTGATCCTAGAGTGCAGTGCCCTGGGGCTGGGTCTTTGGACATCTTCCCATGAAGTCAGGGTGGAATTCACCAGTGACCCCTCCGATAAGATGCTGTTGACAATTGGCTTTCAGAACCCTTCATTGTTAAGAGCAGCCTGTAGCATTTCAGTTCATGCGTGTCTGTGAGTGGTGTGGCCTTTGTGGAGATTTCCACTGCTGAGGAGTCCGTGGATGAGTGTAGTGTCTGTGCCTTCTGTTCACTTGGAGTGATGTCTGAGCGCCCGCCTGGTCCAGGAAATGCTTTTAAAGCTGTAGAAAGAAGGTGGTGAACTAGAGGGTTCCTGAGATTCTTAGAGCTTCGAGTTCCGAGGTCCGGAGTCTGCTTGTAGAGAAAACTGTATTCTTCTCCGCAGATACAACAAGAAAGTCAAGATACGCTTGTTCTTGTTTAAAGATGCATTTCCCCCTTGATCTCTGCACCAAAAGAGAAGAAAGTTGCATTTTTGAGTGGTTACTTTGCTTGGTGAAAATAAGCTAAGAGGATAAGTGGGTTTTCCCTGGAACATGGTATTCTTAGGCTCCTCTTTGTGAAAGCAGAATTCTGAGAGAAAATGACTGAGAGGAAGGATGGAGTGCACAAGAGGCGGGAGAAAAGTTGGAATCCATCAGCGTCATTTTCAAGCCTGTGCCTAATTAAGACTCAGGGCCCAGAGGACGCTCTGCTGCACACGAGATGCTGGATGTCTCAAGCCTTCCGGCTCGTGTGTCTACAGTTAAAGTTTACTGCCTCTTTTCTGTGCAGGGTATAGGTGCTCAGCTAGGAAAGGTGAGAGTTAAATTTTCGCATGATGCTGGTGCCAAGAAATGGCACCTTGAAAAGAGAAAGCAATCAGGACCTGCTCCCCAGGAGCACATCCCCGAGAGCTCTCACTGGGCGGGAGCCTGCGTGGCGCCCTTGCCATCCGCAGCACGCTTTGGGTGGAGCCCCCGCCCTGTTCAGATGTGTCATGTGAAAACATCTTGACCATGCCAGCCCGTCTTAATTTTCACACCATCTCAAGTAAAATATGTTTTGAAGTGAAAACATGTTGCATTTTATTTTAAACTTATTTTTTGGGCTCTAATTTTTTCAAGACTAATAAAAATAGAGTTGGTTGACCTGTCTGCGCTGGAATAGCTGTGCGCTAACCAGTTTGTCAGCTGAAGAGGGTTTTGCTTTGGAGGCATGAGCCAGACAGGTGTGAAGTTGAACGTGTCTGCCGAATTAGCATCGGAAAGGGTTTCTTGTGGCCCTTTTTTGTTGTGGATTCTTATGAAAATAGTTCACTGGGGTCACGTTGGTGAGAGAGAGGAAAACAGCATGAAATATCAATTCACCGGAGTTCGGCATTTGCCATAAACTGTGAGTTTCATTGCTGTCTGGTCTAATAAATAGTTCATTTGTTAGTGATAAATGTTACACAGCCTAGCAAAGGGAGAGAAATGTAATGTAGCCTGCCTACCTCCAGGTTCTGTGCCTCCCACCTTAGCGCAAGAAGAGGAGGCAGAGTTGATGGGGACTGCCTTCTGGACTTTGTGTGCAGGACCTGGAGTGCCTGGTGCAGTGTTGCCCACAGGTGTGGTGTCTTCTGCAGGTGTGGTGTCGGCCGCAGGTGTGGTGTCGTCTGCAAGTGTGGTGACACCCGCAGGTGTGGTGATGCCTGCAGGTGTGGTGACGCCCGCAGGTGGCGTGTCGCCCACCGGTGTGGTGATGCCCGCTGGTGTGGTGACGCCCACCGGTGTGGTGATGCCCGCCGGTGTGGTGACGCCCGCCGGTGTGGTGACGCCCTCAGGTGTGGTGATGCCCGCAGGTGTCGTGTTGCCCGCAGGTGTGGTGACGCCCGCAGGTTTGGTGATGCTCGCAGGTGTTGTGTTGCCCGCAGGTGTGGTGATGCCTGATGGTGACACCTGCAGGTGTCGTGTTGTCCACAGGTGTGGTGATGCCCACAGGTGTGGTGATGCCCGCAGGTGTGGTGTCGCCTGCAGGTGTGGTGTCGCCCACAGGTGTAGCGATGCCCGCAGGTGTGGTGTCGTCCGCAGGTGTGGTGATGCCCGATGATGTGGTGATGACCACAGGTGTGGTGTCACCTGCAGGGGTGGTGTTGCTCTACCCACAGGTGCGGTGTCACCACAGGTACAGTGTGGTTTGCTGGAGGGAGGAAGAGCACCCTGGGCATGGTGGATTGCCACCAGTACTTGGGCATGAGAGTGATGGAAACCTCAGAAGACTTGCGCTTAGGCCCCAACTCCACTGCCTGTGGTGGGTTCTCGGGCAGGGCATTTACTGTTTCTGGCGTTTATCATTTTCATCATCCTTATCTTGTACGTGAGCAAACAGGATAATGATGATGACAGTGAAGACGACGGTGATGACAGGTCCCATTGAGTGCTTGCGTGCAAGCCACGGGGATCTGGGCTTTCTGGGAATGATCAAGTTGGATCCTCTGTTCCATTGGCCTTTTCTCCTCGAGGGAGTTGTTACAGTGACTAGCCGGGCCAGCAGCGCTAGCTCGGAGCACACAGTTCACTTCCAGAGCACTGGGCCTGCAGCTACACGGCTTCAAGGATGCTACTTCCCAGGCACGGATTTCATAATTAGGTCCTGTTGCATAAACATGTTTTCTTCTTGCTGGTTTTTGTCGCGCAGGATGGAGATGGAACTGTTACTTCTGAGTGACATTTGTAATCATGGTCAAGCACTGGAGTTCAGAGGCCGATGAGACGAAGGATCTAAACACTTTCCTCCCCCCTGCCTTTAGAAGTAGATTAGATGTTACGGAGCCCACTATTTTGTTGCTTGGGTAGGTTCCAGGTCTCTGCATTCCTCCTCGTTGTTTTTGGGGACGTAATAGAATCCTTCGGCATTTTCTCCCTCTAGCGCAGGGTCCCACGATTGTCTTTGTAAACACATTCACCGGGTCTTCTTGGGGGACAGGTCGCAGGTGAGCTCAAAGGTGTTCACGTGAGTGTGGGTTGCACACGTGGGGATGAGGAATGCCTCGTCACTGCAGATGTTTTGGCTTCAGAGTTTGGAAGGGTGTGTGAGAACTCTAACTGCTGAGGTGCAGCTGAGCACTGCGGAATGAGAGTCCTGTCTGTGGGGGTGAAGGGCTCGAGTGGCAAGGGCCCCCCGACAGCAGGGACACGTTGCTTTCTCCAGTGGTGTTATGGAAAGGAGGCGTGGCTCCGCAATAGTGGGCCGGTTCTTGTTCTTTCCTTGTTCGAGGCCGACTCCCGTGTTGTTTCTCACGTTCCTCACTGAGAACTCACATCCCGCTTGTATCATCTCTGTGTCCTCACTGACTTTCTGTAGCACCTCCACATTCAGTGTCATCTGGCAGTGGAATTAATGTGCTGTTTACGGCTCCTTCCAGATCACTAATGAGCATGTGAAATAAGGCTTGTCCCGGAGCAGCCCACGGCGGCTCCTCACGGCGTCCTGCTCTGTCATTTGCTGCTGCGCTTTGTTTATGGCCCTTTCTCCAGGTTTCAGCCCACGAGGGGGTGCTTAGGAAAGCCCAATTTGAATTAATCTTTCCAGTAAGACTAAAGAACATGTGGCCAGGTCCTCCCTCAACCCCAGGTGTGTGGTGTGCCCTGCTCTTCTGTGGCCTGCTGGTCTGCGCCCTGTCCTTGGTCCACACCCGCTTTCATGCGGCAGCAGTTCTACTTGGAGGCGCAGAGGGGCACTGTTAGGAGCCATGGCTGCGTGCCTGGGACCCAGCGGGAAGCAGACATGACCTTGAGGTGATGCCCTGTCCAACGTGCTGTGTGTCCTGTTAGGCAGGGGCTGAGCCCTGTCTTGGGTGGCCTGGGAGGCTGAAGCAGAACCCTGTGAACTGGGTGGCCTGGGAAACACAAGGTAGTTTCCTCCCAGTTCTGGAGGCTGGAGGTTCAGGGTCAGGTGTGGCAGGGCTGGCCCTCCTGAGGCTGTGCCCTGGGCTCACAGCTGGTGTGACTGTGTGGTCAGGTGGCCTCTCCTCTGTACATGTTCAACCCCCATGTCTCTTCCTCTCATTACAGGGAGCCAGGACCCACCTGATGACCTCCTCTGACTTTAGTTACCTCCTTAAAGGCTCTGTCTCCAGTACAGTCACCCTGGGGCTGGGGCTTCAGTGTATGAATTTGGTGGGAGACGCGGGTGCAGTTCAGTCCATACAGCCATAGAGTCTTCAGTGTGTTTATTTGTGTAAGGTGGGGAGGGGCCTCTGCCTTGACCTGACCCTCAGCTGCTGTGAAGTCAACTGCCTCTCAGTGCCTCATGTGCTCCTGGGGCTCCGTGCTACACCTGCATACGAGGCACACAGTAGGCCTTCAGCTGTGGGGTGGGGGTAGGGAATGCTAGAGGTGGTGATGGGGTGTGTATGGTGGTGGCGATGATGGTGGGGGTGGGGATGCTAGTGATGGTGATGGGGTGTGGATGGTGGTGGTGGTGATGGTGTTGGGGGTATAGATGGGGATGGTGGTGTGGACGGAGGTGGTGGGGTGGATGGCAATGGTGATGACTGGTGTAGGGTACAGGTGTTGGGGCGGGTGGTGGTGACAGTGGGGGCATGTGAGTGCAGCACTAGGGAATACAGTTTGCTGGAGAGCAGCAGCAGCAGATGCTGTGTGAACACAGCCAGCACGAGGCCTTGGCAGGGGGGGCTCGGGGTGACCAGCACACTTGCTGCAGGTCCTGAGAGTGAGGTGACCTGTGCAGGTCACCCGGCAGAGCCGGTGGGGCATATCTCAGGTCCAGGTGAGAGCATCTGCAGGTGCACGTGGCTGTGGATCCAGTGAGACTGAGGCAGGCCTGGAGAGAGGTTAGCTGGAGGCCAGGGGAGGAGGCTTTCTGCAGGCTGTCAGAGGGGCGTCAGAGCCCAGAGCCAGGGGTCCCAGGATCAGGCATGTCCTTCAGAAGGCCCCCGAGGGATTGGGAGAGGACAGGAGAGAGGGACAGCAACAGACTGGCCAGGCAGTGAGACCACTGAGGGCCCTGAGCCCCTGAGCCCAGCTCCTGCTCCTCTTTGCCTGTCACTGAAATGCTTGTCACCCTTCGGTCCTGGGACAGCAAAGATAGTCTTCAGAAAAAGAGCCAAGTACTACGAAAATTCGAACATCCTCAACATGCTGGTAACATTTCAGGAAGACCAAAAAAGAGATTAGAGCCTTAAAAATAATAAATGTCCACCCATGATGGAGAATAAATGTAAAACGATGTGGCAAAGATTGATAAATTGGGACTGTAAAGTCTGCTGTATAATTGGGGATTGCTTAGCTCAGACCCTGGCCCCAGGAAAGGGGGCTGAATGGCAGCTGGCATTAGCGGCAGCCGGAATCAATCTCCTGCCTCTGTACTTGGGAACGAGTGTCCCACGTTCGAACTGGGATGAATTTTTCAGCAGAGGAAGGTGAAATGTCAGGAAGACTGTAGATCACACTGGCGCAGAGTCCTCGGGAAATTAGAGCCGTGAAAAGCTGCCAGCGCGGCGCCCGATGACATACAGCCGAGCATGTGCCCTGCCTCCGCCGAGGCTGCGCCCGGGCTGTGCTCTCCGGGGAGCCAGCGTGAGAGGAGGGCTGGGTCAGCCAGTGCCGCCCTCCCTGAGTCCCAGTGGCTCAGGGCCATGGACCCAGGCCCGCAGCTTGGGGACAGCCTCAGCTGCTGCTGTGACCCCCTGCTAATGAAGACCCTGGGGTGAGGGTCAGATGCACGTAATGAGCACTCCCTGATCGGAATCCTGTTTTCTTCCTTCACTTCTGCCCAGGCCCCAGCGTGAGCCTTGAGTTTCTCATGGGAACAAAGACAGTTTGACTCCTGCAGTGACTTTTCTGAAACACAGATCCACACACTCACTGCTTCTCAGAAGCGAGGGCGGGAAAGCCCAGGTTCCTTACTATGTCCCTGATGGCGGAGAGGGCTGCAAATGGCTGTAAATTTCAGCAGATGGGGATTTTCAGCCTGGCCCCGACATTTCTTACCCCTGAGGCCTTCAGCAATTTGTGAGCCTTCTCTAAGCCTGTTTATATCCACATAAATGGGAATAATACTTGTGGGAGTACGGTGAGTGCTCAGCCCCTGTTCCTGTGGAGTGCTGGCTCTGTGTCCTACTGTGAGCTGGTTGGAAGCCACCTTTCGCCCCTCGTCTCCTGCTGCCCCGTCCACAGTGCCCAGGTCTGTGCGCACCTTGAATCCCACCCACCTCCGCGGCTTTCCTGACTCTCAGGCAGCATTTTCTGCTGATCTCTCAGCCTTCAGTGCTCTTCTCTCAGGCCTCTGCCTCTCAGAATCCATGTCCTCTCTCAGGGATCAGGTGATGTCCAGCTGGGTCCTCCCAGCACCGCTTTTACCTCGTGTGAGACTTTGTGTGTAAGGGGTGGGCGGCTGTCTGGCCCCAGTGGAAGAAGTGGAGCCCACATGCCAGCTCTGCCACTGTGGACTCTGAGTCGGAGGTAGTCACCCAGCCTCACTGGGGGACCCTAACCGGGTTAACGGGTCTCTTTGGAGCTGCTGGGTGATATATGTCCTGTACCTTTCTCATTTTGTGTTGAAGCTGAGGTACGAGGTGTACCTCGGAAGTAGGGTTGCCCTACACAGGATGCCCTGTTAAACTTGAATTTCAGGCAGACAAGGAATAGTTTTCAGTGTGAGTCCTATGCTAAGTGTTTTTATTTCTCATCAGTGGGTGCACCCTCATTTGAGGCTGTGTTAGGTAGCATCCATTCCAGAATGAGGCCCACAGTGGTGGCCAGGCCATGAAGAGCTCATGTCACAGGCCAGCAGAGGCAGACAAAGCAGCTTACCCATCAAGAACCTTCTCAAGCCTGGGGTGCCAAAAATTTTGTTGAAAGAACCGGTGGCGGCTCTTCCCCTCTGCTGTTATCCTCAGAGCACAGAGGCTGCGGGCGTCGTGGGTCCTTCTCCCTGTTTCAGCCTCAAGGGCACCTTCTCCTCTGGGCACCCACAGTTCACAGACCATCACGCTGCCTTTGCTGTTGAGCTGGCGGTCAGCTTGCCTGTCTTCCGTGAGTCCCTCGAGGGGAGTCTCATCTCCCATGTGCCTGGGTCTCAGTGCCTGGTCAGACCCTTTGACCTGAGAACAGGCACCTGTTGAATGAGTGTGCACATTCTAATTACAGCTGCCTCAGTGTCCTCAGGGGACTGGGTTCAGAACCCCGGGCAGATGTCAAATCCGTGGACGTTCAACTCCCCGATCTAAAATGGCACAGTATTTGCAAATAAGATACGCACACTCTCCCATACACTCTAAGTCATCTCTAGGTCACTATGCAATGTAATGCATGTCATGGAAATTACATAATGTAAATGTAAAGGACCTAATACAATGTAAATACTATGTAGATTGCTATTATACCGCATTGGTTTTAATTATTTTTTTTGAGACAGTTTCTCGCTCTGTTGCCCAGGCTGGAGTGCAATGGCATGGTCTCTGCTCACTGCAACCTCCACCTCCCAAGTTCAAGCAATTCTCCGCCTCAGCCTCCTGAGTAGCTGGAATTACAGTTGCCTGCTGCCATGTTCAGCTAATTTTTTGCATTTTTAGTAGAGACAGGGTTTCGCTATGTTGACCAGGCTGGTCTCAAACTCCTGACCTCAGGTGATCCATCCGCCGCTACCTCCCAAAGTGCTGGGATTACAGGCCTGAGACACTGTGCCTGGCCAAATTTGTATTATTTTAATTGTATTATTTTAACTGTTTATTTTCTGACAATTGTTGTTCATGGCTGTTTGAGTTCGTGGCTGTGGATCCCGTGGATGCGGAGGGCTGACGGTAAACGCCCAGTGGGCGGCGTGGCCCTGTGTGTTCTGGTGGTGAAGTTCTGCTCTGCCTCCAATTGCGTGGGAACTCTGCTTGCACTCAGATCGGAAGGGCTCTCGAGAGGTCATAATGTCTAGATTTTACTTAATTTTTGCTTCATTTAAAAATATACAGTTATTCCTTGAACAACACAGTGGATGGGGTGCTGACCTCCCATGCAGTTGAAAATCCGGGTGTAACTTTTGTCTCCCTGAAATCTTTACTAATGGTGTGCTGTGGACCCTGGGCATATTAATGTGCAAAGCATGGATGAACGCAGATCCCACGCCCCGCAGTGCCTCTCCACGCTCTGTCTAGACCCTGGACACGCTCGCTTTGGAACGTCTTTCCTCTGGGTCCTCGGCAGGTGTCCCTGAAAGGAGCTTCCCTGGGAAACTCCCAGAAAAAAGGAACTCTGCGCCTGGAGTGCCGCTGCTTGGGGCTCCCCTCGGTGGGGCTCTGGCAGGGACGAGTTGTCAGTGAATTCTCTGCTAGTGTGGAATCCCTCTGGGCAGGGAGAGGAGGAGGAGGGAAAGCTGGGCGTGAAGGCAGATGAGCAGCGTTCACAGTGCGTGTCACCCTGTGGTCTTGTGCCCTCCGGCTTGGTGTCACCCCTGTGGTCTTGTGCCCTCCGGCTCGGTTGCTCCTTCCTAGCTCTTGCCTGCCCACGGGCCTCCCGCCCACTGTCCCTGTAGTGGTGTCTGAGGGCCTCTGTCTTTCGGCACAGCTCTGGCCGCTGAGGATGTCAGGATGGACTAGGCTTGGACCCGGCCTGCAGAGGCATTACCATCAGTGAAGGAAAGAGAATGCCTACCAAAACAGCTCAACCAAGAGGAAGAGAGTGACGTGTGTGGGCAGGAGGCAGGGAGGAACCGCACTCTGGAGACCCTGCTGCCACTCTCCCTAGGGAAGGGGTCAGGGTCCTCGAGTCTTCCTCCAGTGCGAGCGCCGTACGTCCCCAGCAGAGGCCTGTGGAGCCCACCAGGAGGGGGCCTGGGGTGCAGCCCGAGTCTGGCTTGGTCGTCGTGTTATCTGGGGCCAGCCCTGTGCACTGCCCCCTCGCCTGCCCCAGTTACCTTGTTTATAAAACAGGGTGCTGGATGTTCACCCCGCAGCACCGTCGTGAAGGCCACAAGTCACCTCTGTGGGGCCAAGAGCAGCATCTGCCGCACATGCAGCTCCTATGTTTCTACGACTGATGGTTGGAGGCCATGTGCTCCGAGGGCGCTTTTCTGCCCCTCTGTTTTGAGGCTGTGCCTGAAGGCAGGGTCCCCAACACCCGGGCCCTGGACCGGCACCAGTCCGGGGCCTGTTCAGAACCGGGCACACCACAGGAGGTGAGCGAGGCTGAGCGGGCGTTGTCACTTGAACTCTGCCTCCTGCCTGTGCTAAAAGGTTTGGGACCTCTGCCTGAAGGGTCTGGCAGGGCCAGGCTCCAGGGCAAGCAGTCCGTGCCAGGTGTCTGGACTAGGCTGATGTTTATGGCCTTCTGCACCAAGGGCCTGTGAATTTCTCTCTCTCACCTGTGGGCTTTACCTGCAAAGCTTAGGATAAACCTTCAAATTTAAGAGAACAGAAACACGCTGAAAATGGGGAGCAGGCACTGAGTGGTGGGAGGGAGCCTTGGGAGGACCTTGGGAACCGGGAGATAGAATATTAGACACAGTGTATTTTGGAGTGGTGACAGAAAGTCCCATCATGCAGTCTGAAAAATGACCTGCACACCGCAGAGGTGAGCCTCATCCCCACAGCAAGCGCACAGTACCTTCCAGGGCTCTCTTTGCCAGTAAACTGGATTTTATGCCACAGCCACCTAAAAAGTAGTGTGACCTTAGCCTCCATTGAGCAGGCTGTGGCCAGTGGTATGGTGGGTGAAGGGTCAGAGCACACCGGGAATGTGGTTCTCAGCGGCCCCAAGCAGAGCGGGCAGATGGGAACAGACATGGCTGTAGGTCACTCCATGAGCAGAGTGATGGACAGACTCGGGGGGCGACTGGAGGAAATTTGGGAGGGGCCCGAGACTCATCTTCAGACACTTGACAGGGGAGAACCGTGCTTTGTTCTCCAAGCAAGGCAATCTTGGGTCAATAAAAGCTATAGGGAGGAGGCGTGACCATCAGGTCCTTGTGCGGTGCGGTGCGGTGCGCCGCCCCAAAGAAGGCCAGGTCCAGGTTCAGCAGGATTCAGCAGAGGCTGGGGACAACCCTGACACTGCATAGGGACCCCAGAGCCCTGGGACTGGAGCCCCCCTCCCATCCTGGTGCTCTGCAAGTGGAGTCCCCACCCCACGACTAGAGCCCCTCCAGTGCCCTGGGACTGGAGCCCCCCTCCCATCCTGGTGCTCTGCAAGTGGAGTCCCCACCCCACGACTAGAGCCCCTCCAGTGCCCTGAGACTGGAGCCCCCCTCCCATCCTGGTGCTCTGCAAGTGGAGTCCCCACCCCACGACTAGAGCCCCTCCAGTGCCCTGAGACTGGAGCCCCCCTCCCATCCTGGTGCTCTGCAAGTGGTCCCCACCCCACGACTAGAGCCCCCCCAGTGCCCTGAGACTGGAGCCCCCCTCCCATCCTGGTGCTCTGCAAGTGGTCCCCACCCCACGACTAGAGCCCCCCCAGAGCCCTGGGACTGGGTCCCCAGCCCTGTGCTGCTGCAGGCACACCTCATGGCCTCCGGTTCCTGAGCGAGGGATGGAGGGAGAGTCAGGAGTTAGTGGAAGGAGGTCTGGCCTATCTGAGGCCTCAACGTTGTTTGAACTAAATGAATAGAAAAAGAAACTGTTGTAAGAGAACGCCTCATGTTCTTAGATTTAAAATGCGCCACTGCCTTCTATGTGTTCTAAGTGGGGAAGAAGCAAGGCCTTGGTCTTAGGGGACTTGCTTGGAATTCCCCCACCCCCATAAAGTGGTGCATAAGTAATTTCTAAAAATCTTTTTTTTTTTTTGATGTGAAAAGAAATCATTTCCAGAATCTCGAAAGATGCAGAACTGCTGATTATCGTATTTTTGAAAATCACATATTTCTAGGAGGGGTCAGCTTGAGAGTGTGTAACACAGGGCCAAGGAGAAGGAAAATGTGGGTTTTTTCTGGGCTAACAGATATGAAAGCACAGAAGGTAGAGAGCCTTCTACCTGCGCACGGACTAGGCCTAGGTAAACTGTAACCTCATGTTTGCACAGTGCCCGTCACTTTTCAAAGCACTTTTTAAGCTATTGCAATGTGATATTCCGGTAATCTGAGAGTAGGCATCTTCCTATGCTCCATTTTGTAAACAAGAAAATAAGAGGTTCAGAGACATTGGTTTGCTCAGGGTCTTGTATGTAACATTTTAGAATCAAGTTTCAAGAAAAATTTATATTTTACCCAGCAATTGCTTCCCCTAATATAAGAAAAACTGGGCCGAGTTTTTATTTGAAAAAAAAAAAAAAAAAATCTGTTGCTTTGGAGGAAAGAATCATAAAATATTTATCAGTGTAGAAAAGTTTAGTATAAAAAATAATTTGAAATATTTGTACGCCATCAAAACATGGCATGCATAAGTACCATTGTACCCTGAAGATTCTTGTCTTAAGCATAAATATAATGCAGTCTTACTATAAAGTTTAGATGAATTTTTAGTTTTAAATTATCAAGACTTCTAAAAGTCTTTGAGAACTTACTGGAATTTCTTCTCTCCCTAAGAAAATATTAACAAGGGAAGAGTTTTAGAATACCCTTAGTACCTATTACCACTTGTAGTCTTTAGGTTATAGAGAAGAAAACAGAACGAGCAGCTCTTAGCTGTAGTGGGTCTTGCGTGGCTGTGGAAACACTGTTTTCTGACCTTGGCGCTGAGCCGAGAGTGCACGCCTAATACATAAACAACCTTCCATCCCCTTTCCTGTAACAGAGTGTGGTGATCTTGCGGTTGGCACATGCCCTCGGGGGCTGTTTTTGCTTGTGTGGGGTAGTGGCTGTGCCCTGGTGTCTGCGGGGGGACACGCAAATATTTCAGTGTGGAGCAGCACAGGGAGCATCCCTGCCCTCTGTGTACCCAGGGGCACTGCCGGAGCCTGCACAGAGGCCCCTGCCCACCCCGCCGCCTCTTTCCTAACCCCGCCCCCCCGGCTCTGCCGCCTCTCTCACATGGTTACTTCCTTGGAACAGGTAGCAAGCAGGTGTTAGAACAGAAGGGAGGCACGGACCGGTCTCCAACCTCAGTTCCACTGGGAAGCATCTGTCTGTTGTTTTGGGGTCTCAAGTCCGGTGCCTGTCGAGCACCAGCTGTATTGATGCCCTCCACTGCCGCCACCCTCCCACACTTTTTTCCCTTTCCTGGGATGCTCTGGGTTTTGGAGGTGGGATTTTTGGTAGGCTGCACAGGCCATATAGAGTTGGGTTGTGTGTGTGTGCGTGTGTTTATTCACTGCCAATCTCTGTCTTTGGTACACTTAGACTACTGACCTCTAAGTTATTGATATCCTAGGGCTTAACCCCACCATGCTGTTGTGTGTCTTCTGTTCTCTTCGTTTCTCATTGTTCTGTTTCTCTTTCACCTTCCTGAGTTACCGGAACCTTTTTTCATTTTTTTTTTTAAATGGAGTTTCACTCTTGTCACCCAAGCTGGAATGCAGTGGCACGATCTTGGCTCACTGCAACCTCCACCTTCCGGGTTCAACAGATCCTCCTGCCTCAGCCTCCTGAGTAGCTGGGATTATAGGCACCCACCACCACGCCCAGCTAATTTTTGTACTTTTAGTAGAGAAAAGATTTCGCCATGTTGGCCAGGCTGGTTTTGAACTCCTGACGACAAGTGATCCACCCACCTCAGCCTCCCGAAGTGCTGGGATTACAGATGTGAGCCACCACACCTGGGCTGAACATTTTTTAATATTCCATTTTGATTTAGTTGTAGTGTTTTTGAATATACAGCTCTGTATAGGTTTCTTAGTGCTTGCTGTAGATGTTACAGTACACGTATGTCACCTACCAAATCTACAGTTAACGGCATTTTACTGCCTCTAGAGGGATAGATCAGCCCCGCTTCCATCCAGGCCCTTCTGCCCTCCCGCTTTAAAAATATACAGTCTCAAGTGTTTTCTGTTTGTACCCTGAGCATCGGATGTGGTGGTATTATTTTTTCACCAACCATCAGATGTGGTTTCAGACGCTCATGAGGAGAAAGATGTCCATTGTATTTACTGGGTTTTGCCAGTTCCATTGTTCTTTTCTTTCGGAAGTTCTCAGCCTTTTTTTCTTATCATTTCTGTCTGTCTGGAAACTTTCTCTATCCATCCTCTAAGGGTAGGTCTGCCAACGGCAAACTTCTTCAGTTTTCCTTCTTTTGAGAATATCTTTATTTCCTTTTCATTCCGAAGCATACTTGTACTGAATAGAAACTTTTGAGGTTGACAATTCTTTGAAAAATTGAAATATTTGAAAAATATTGTTCTACTTTGTTCTGGTCTCTGGGAGGAAGTGACAACTTGCAGAAATGGGGATGGCAGACATGTAGGACACCGTCTGGATGTAGACATGAGAGGGGTGATTCGAAACTGTCAGATCACTTCAGCCTGGCTGTGGGACAGATTGTGGCAGTGCCTTTCTGGAGGGCGGGCAGGTCCCGCTTTGCCTGTCTTTCCCGTCCCCTGCACCTGCCTCTCCCGGGGGTGTCAGGCCTGTAAAGGCGGCCCTGGTCCCTAACTCGATGGGGGCACAGGGCGGGCGTGGAGGGTGAACTGCAGGTTTCAGGATCACGTCATCTTGGTTGCTGGATGTGGAGCAGAACCGTGTCTTCTGATGAGGGTGCCTGGGTGAGTCTGAGAACGCTGGGTGCCCCTGGACACTTGGTTCCTCGGCCCCGGCCATCTCAACTCCCGTCTCCCCAGACCACCTCCCCACGCGCAGTCCGCTGTTCCTGGATCTCCCCAGCTCACGTGGGGCTCTGTGCGGTTTTGGGAAGATCATCTCTGTGGCTTCATTGCTGCCTGTGCTCATGCCTGGGCATCTCCAGCCCTTCAAACGGATCATTTTCATGTGGACTTGGTGACTGTGCCTGCTTCCAACATCAGTCAGCAAATCACACAAGGGGGATTTTGTAACAGGGAATCTTCATTTCAAACATGAAACAATTCCTGTACATTGCAGTTTTGAGTGATGGGGTTTTATGAGAATCCTCATTGTTCAATCCACATTATATAATTAGATACGATTTTTAACAATCTTCCTTGGAAAGCGACTGAGTCTTTGGGTGTTTGCTCGCCGCAGTCTGTTCTGGCTGAATGGAGTCGGCCTGCTCTGAGATTCGCTGCCGTCTGCCAGCAGAGGGCGGAGCTTCCTGGGTTGGAGGCCGTGCCGTGTCACGTGTCCTCTATTGTGTTCTCCGTGCCGGGGAAGCTCTCGGAAATCGGGTTGCATCTGGTGGGTGTGTGACTGCTCCTCATCTTTGGAGTAGTCTTCCCATGCCTGGGGAAAATTCCTAGGTTATCAGTCCCATTTCCCATTATGAAAATAAGAAATGTATTTCCAGTTTCGCCCAGACCCGGCTCTGCTGGCCTAAGCCTTTGGGTGAGACTTCCATTCAGAGGTGGCAGTGGGAGGGGACACTGGGGGCTGTGCCACTGCTGCTGTGAGTGGCGGTGGAGGTGGCAGCAGTGCCAGTGGTGGCTGGTCCCTGGCACGCAGCAGCAGAGCTGTGGGGTGGCTTCCTTTGTGCTGGGTGGGGCTGATGCCTTGGTGAAGCCCCCAGATGCTCCACTTGGTCTGGCCCTTGGTATGGCTGGGGAGAGTGAGCTGCCCTGGCACTGACTGTCCTTCCATCGAGACCCTCGCATTGATCTCCTTTCTGCTTAATCAGCTGGAGCCAGCTTTTGTGAATCGCAGCTAAAAGTGCAGCAAATACATGTGACGTTGGGCTATGTCAGGCCCAGGTTGGGGATGGTGACATAGGTGGGCACGCGGGCACTGGCCATCACCTGTGAGCTGGCGCTGCTGTCACTTTCAGTGGACCTAGTATTTAATCTCCACAACTCGTGAGCCATAATTTCACTTTTACAGATGAAACAAACAGAGTCAGAGAGAATTCGAGTTTCTGCCCTGGCTACCCAGGCCCTTCCTCTTGCTGACCTTGGCCCTGGAGCTTCTGCCCTTTCCCTCTCTTCTGTTCTCAGTATTGACCCCGCTCTCCTGCGTGCCAGACACCCTGCTGGAGCGCCCCGAGCTTAGCCCTGCAGACATGGCCTGCCAGGCCTTTGGGAGCCTGTCCTCTGATAGGAAGACAGACACATGCTTTCCTCTGAAAGAGAAGCATTCACCCAGAGTGACAGCGTCAAGGCGGTTGGGCTCCAGGGTGCAGAGAGGGCTGTGGATCGCTCTGGGCATGGGTTCCTGGCCACGACCACCGCGACGGGCACAGCCTCCGGTTTCAATACATCACGTCACTGCCATCGCTGTTCCTCATCCAGCCTGTCGCCGTCCACCAACTGCACTCAGGATCAGCTTCCTAAAGGCCAGCAGCGGAAGGAGAAGCAGCCAGCAGAAAAGAATCAGGGCGCCAAGAAAGCAGAGCGCAGTGCCAGGAGGACGGGGTGGATGGGAGGACGAGGCGGCGTGAGACAGCGGAGGACCTGGAGGACCTGGGCTTTCGGGAGAGGGCTCGCCTCTTAATCGCTTGAAACCCCAGTTTACCACTCACCACACATACTTTATTTAAATTTAAATTTTAATTAATAACATTTTAATTTTTTGTAGAGTCAGCCTTGCTATGCTGCCCAGACTTCACCAGAACCACAGAATATCAGGCAGATAGGCTCTGATGCTGGAGTCACTAGACACTGGCCCAGAGGCACCTCGTTAGAGTCAAAGCCGGTTGAGTTGAGGAAATTAGCGTTGTTTTTTTTGGTTGGTGTTGTTTTTGCTGTGGCGTTTTTTTCAGATGCCTGGATCTGGAAACCCCAAGTCGCTGAGGGCGTGTCCTATACACAGGTTTCTTGCGTTCAGTTCCACTCTGGAGGTTGTGCCGCAGCTGGTGTGGCCTCGGGAGCCCTGTTAAAAAGTCCCTCGGGCTTCCACCGTACTGTGTCTGGCAGTCTCTCCGCCCTCAGAGCCCACGTGGCGGTCCCTCAAATCCTAACTGGTGTGCTGCTCCACCTGCCGGCCTCCTGACCCTCGTTTGTAGAAAGGAGAAACCCAGACGTGAGTTCTAAACTTGTTTTTATTCCCTTGTGCTCCTGATAGAGACGCCTGTCACGTGTAACACCCAAGATATTTTAAATGGTGGATTTGAGTATCCACAGATATCAAAGATGACTAACCATCCCTCGCCACTTGTGACTTTATTTTTATCCTGCCGTGTTATTTTATCACCTGGAGACTGTACGTAATCATCTTTGAAATGAAAGTAAGAGGTTTGAGTTGTCAAACAAATATCGTAAGACCAGAAATGCTTTTCTGGTTTGGTTTGGTTTTTAACACAGTTCAGGTGTGGTTAGCCACCATTGTGAGCCTATGAGTAAGAACTAATTACTCAATAATGAGCCTGGCCCCTTGGAAGAAGAAAACGCATTCTCTGACTCAGTGACCTGGCCTGGGAGAGTCCTCGGTGTTCAGATGGCTGCTCCCTGGCAGGCACAGGGGCTGAAGGACAGTTGTCCTTGGAGTCCCTGGGACCTGCCTCCGTGCTTCTTGTTGTGAACAAGGGGTGAGAAAGATGATGTGTGTCTGTTGCCATCCGCCGCATCTCAGTTGGAACCGAGCCACTCATGCCGGAAGCTGCATCTGAAAAGCAAGGCTCATGGCGGGATGGTATGCAGATACAGCGGACTCCCACGCCCATGAGTGCTGACCTCTGCTTGTCCAGAGAAACTGTCCTTTCCCAAAACGGTTTTGGAACTCTTCCATCAGATATGCTCTAAAAGTCAGCTTCAATGCCGTCTGAGAAAATCTCTCTGTGATATTTTTGTAGGATGCTTTTTGGCTCCTGATAATTTTGCCCTATTAATCACCCTTTTCATTAATCACTGTGGCCTCTGAGATTTCTGACTATTTTGAAAACTCAGATGTACCTTGAACACCAAGATTTCTCATAACAAAGAACACACAGAAGCATGTGCTGTCGGAACTGGCACTGCGTTAGGAGTCACGGGCTCTGCTCACTCGCCTGCTGTCGCACCCTGTGACTTACATACCTGCTTGCGGGAACCGCGGTCTGGGGTGCCGCTGCCTTACAGACGCTTCGGCGTCATTGGGTGTTTGTCTGTCGGGACTTTCCAGCGTCATCCGGAAAGAAGTGCATGATGTGCAGCTTGTTTTTGTTTTTGTTTGATTTTTTTCTCATGCAAATGGCATTGGCAAGAAGGCTGTTTGACAGGGTGTTAGGCTAAAGCCTATTTGAGGCTGAGGTCCAACCTTAAGAAACGGACTCATTGGAGAGGCTGTGAGGCAAGGATGTGGCTGAGGACGTGCAGGCGGCATTGAGGCGAGATGCTGGGGCCGGGCATGGGCTCGTTAGGGGGCAGTGATGAAAGCAAGGTGAGAGCAGAGGAGGGGCGCTTGCCCCTGAAGCCGCAGCACTGGCCGGAAGGAGAGAGGTGGGCCTGTGTAAAGGCAGAGGACCGAC